>NW_009648960.1:3257572-3297624 GCF_000708025.1 Charadrius vociferus
TTCTTTTCTTGTTCTTATTCATCATCACTAATTTTCTCACTCTGTTGGAAAGCTTGGATATCCACACATGACCGCTTGCAATGAAGGACCCTTTTTCTGGTGTTGCTGAAAAGCTCTCACTGAAAAAGGGCATGCCATCAAGTCTCAGAGAGGAATTACCTCACCTTGCCCATACCCAGGGACTTTTTTGTACCCTGCTGGGCAGCTCCCCGAGTTACACAGGTTCATACGAACTTGAGAAGCCCTTGCAACAAAATTCAGGTGGATCTTGCAAAATTCTGCGTCCTAGCTTTTAAGTTTTAAGTGGTGGAAGGGGACAGATTTATTTCTTGCTGTGGTTAACTGGACTGTCTTGGGCTTTTGTGAGACACTGAAGTTTCTTTTGATCCTCTTGGATATTAAGATATTTTTTTTCTCCATCCAAAGCAGGGCAGGAAATAAATGTTAGGACTTTGTTTATTATGTCTGATCTGCCATGCTCAGATGAATGTGGGCACATTTTGTGCAGCCATTGCTAGTATGCTGAGACATAGGATCAGGGCCTGATGACGCTTCCCTTGACTGTTTGTTGCTGTGGCTGGAAGTAATTCCCTAAATAAATCAGGGAATTGGGTCCTATTAAAAATAATAATTCCAGCATATCTGTGTTTTGCATGTTTCTTTGGCAGGCACAGTATTCCATGTTTTCCTGCAGAGTTATGTACCTATTTATGGAGACTTTCAAGCAGTTTCCCCCACTTTCTTCACCAGTCACTTCATATGGAATATCAAACTGATATATTAACTTCTTTAGCTTTTCTACCAAACCCAGTTTTCCACAGGAGAACTTTGTGGTGAAAAGCATTAAAATGAAGGAATGCATGGTAAAATTCATCAATTTAAATGTTGAACAAGTTTTTTTTCCTTTCTTTCCTTCCTTTCTTTCTTTCTCCTGTCATCTCAGACTGACTATCCACTCGCAAATTCACACTCTTTATTTCTCTGTAATTTTGTCTTTTGCTTTCTTTACTCCTGTCTTTCCCCTACTTTTACAGTGTTTTGTGTTAACCTCTGCTGCCTGTTGCTCTTTCTTCAGTGTCATCATTTCTCCTTCATTCTCATTCTCTGGCTACTTGGCTCCCTCTAGCTGGTACCCATCAGTGCTCTGAAAGAGCATAGGAGCATCTCGTGCCTGCCACCCGCCAGAGTTTTTATGTTCTGGTGTCTCATTACAGGGTTTGGAGAGGACCTCAGTTTCCTCCTTTCTCTTATAATAAGGCATTTACTTTTGAGGGTTTTAATACCGGCTAACTGATGACTGCATGAACCCCATGTGCTGGGGCTTGTGGGGGAGGGATATTTGAATCTGGAAGATCGCATCAGAACCATGGGAAGAAAAATGTAAGATTGGCTTTCTATGAAAATTACAGAGTTATCTTTCTTCCAGCTTTGTGCTCTGACCTCTGATTCTCTAAGGCTTTTCTGCACGGTATAATAACTTCGCTATTTGAGTTGTTTATGGTCTTGAGTGTGCGTTTGTGTGTGTATATATTTGGTCATTAGCTGTAGAGCTGGGTGGAATGACTCAACGTTTGGAGGTGACTATCTCTCTCCACTGACTACGCTGTCTAGAAGACAAGCGTAGGCTAACCTTGTAGCTTTCTGACAGCTTAATTTACAGGGGGATAAACATGAAGGGTGCAGGTGATGACAGGGACACGCAGGGAATCTGGGACAAAGCAGGTAGTGGAGGACTAAGCTAAGGTTGGAACTACTAACACAAGCGTGGTTGGATTTCTTTTCTGCACAGTATTGTGCTACACACTGCGTAAGAGAGCTGACCCTTCTGTACTGTGAAGGTCCTGTGAGCAGGGATGTTAACTTGCTTTCAGCTTGTCAGTGACTGGGAGAGGTTTATAGTGGGTAGTAATCATTCTTTCTCCAGTCTTAATCTGACTCCTTGTGGATTATCTAGGCTTCCTCTTCCCTTCCCCCCAAAAATCCAGTGTTCCCAAAAACAGTTCCGTGGTTCATGGTTGCTAGAAAAATAGCGAAGAGGCAGATATTTCAGCCATTTGCAAATCATATTGGCTTTTGCAAAAGCACAGAAATGAGCAATTTATTGCACAGATATAGGCAATTTATTGTTTTGTTAAATGAAATGTGCACTTAGCACTGACATTTATAGAGTCTCTGATATTGGGGACCTGACAGCCACAGGCTACAAAAGCCCCGAAGGCTTTGCCTGAACGTACCAGAATTCTCATCAAATACGCTGAGCTGCACTGGGGGGGAGACGGGGAGGACACCACGTTAGATTTTTCCTAGCAGTCCCCAAATGACTGGCTTGCGAAAGCATTATTGAAAACCACTCCTAAATCAAATTCAAGGTATTATAGGAGCACCTACTAAGGTCTGTCAGGATTTCCATTATAAGCCCATATTTTTCAGGTTTATAACTCAACCATAAAATTCTGCTCTGGACTGTGACTTGGCATAAAATGTCTCATCCCAAAGCATTTTTTTTATTATTATTCAAGAAATATATGTATTTGGCTATCATTAAGTTGCTGGAGTTCAGAAACAAAAGCTGGATTTCTCTATATATAGACCTGTAAATTAAAATGCTTTTTCCCCCTAGTGAGTGCCTTTCTTTCAATATTGTATTTTAGAATGTAACTTATCCTTCTTGGATAACTACAAAAAGTGGATGGCCAAGGCATTGACGTTTAAAGTTAGGACCCCCCACATTTTTGCAGAGTACCACAGTATGTGTGTGCCCCACAAAAACCTGCTCCTAAAACCATCTAAGAGTCTTCAGTAAACTCTGCAAGGCCATTTGCAAAAGATCCTGGGGTTCTAAAGGATGTGCCCGTATTTGAATAGAGCTTAGGTTTCGCTATTAGCTAGATCTCCAAGTTGTCCTGCGTAATCTAACGCTCAGGCATAAATCAAGTAGCCTTTTGTACAGGAAAAAAGAACTGGCCTGTTGAAAGGGAAAGGAGATGCTCAGCAGAAACTGTTCCAGATTAAGGCTCTGGCCCTTAAGTATGAGATCAAACTTAGCAGATGTCTGTTAGCAAAAGACCTATTGACCATGTCTCAAGTCCAGATGTATGCTAAAAAACCCCAAAACTGTCCACTCTTCATGTATAACTCCTTCTCTGTCCAAGCAGGAGCCGGGAGTAGTAGTGGACTGCAGCCTGTTGTCTCCCTGTCCTAGCGTGACTTGCTGTATCAGGGGCCCACCAAGAAAGTACAAAACCGGCAGTGACTTGATACCCTTTAATGAAAGCTTGCTGAGGTATATCTCAAGCCATAAATGAAACCTGAAGGTAGCACCTTACATACTGGTACTTTGCTGATAGATTCCTACCATCCCAAAGTAAAGTTTTGCAGAAACACCAGAATGGGATATGTGACAGAGAAAATCTACTGAAACAGAGTTCCCCTGAGATGCAGCAATGAAGGCACCTGCAGCAGTGAACACCCGTCAGTTAAACAACTCCTGGATAAACGGAGGATAGAAGGGCAGTGTAGCTGAAAGAATATGCTTCCTGGAGATGCTCTGTAATCTCTGTGTGTGCTCCTGTGCGATGCAGAAGACCAAGGTGAGTCTGCTTAATGAAATGTGAGAGGGGAGAGGGCAGTTCCAAGTGGCTGCTGGCACCGTTTCAGGTGCCATGCCAGCCCTCAAACCTACAGGGTCATCTGGCAGTCAGGTGTCATTAGTCAACACTCTCCCGCTTTCCCACATCCCATCTGTTTTTGTCTAGCCTGTTTGTGCAAATTAGCTCTCGGTATGCAGCAATTCTCAGTGTAGTTTGGTTTTCTTTCTGCATCCTGTGACCTTCATGCTTCCTTAAACTTTACCGTTGTCTGTGGGCCAGAGTAAAATCCTTACTGCTTCTATTTTTACTTACTGACTGTCCACGTTAGCAAACAAAGGGGATCAGGTTCCACACAGCGCATGACTTAAACCTGAAGTCCCGCAACATGTTAATATCTTCTGATGATAGGGGAAAGAGGATTGGATTATGTATCCCATGAAAAATACTGAGAATTAAAGGCATGCATTGCCCTGAACTGAAACAGTTCTGAATTTTCCGAACGAAGACTTTTTCCAAGACCTTAGAAATGTCTTTGGATAGATACTATAGTGCTTTTTTAAAAATTAATTTTAAAACAAATTGTTTTGAAACCAAAAAATACAGCTCACTTCCCTAAACATTTTTGTTTTGTTTTGTTTTCAAAATGGTATTTTGTCAGGTTGTCTCACACATATGACCCAAGTCAGTTTTAGAGAAGACAACTTTTTTTTTTTTAAAAAAAATTGTTTTGACCAATGTGTCCTAGGAACCTGTTATATAACTAAAATGCTACTCTGTAATACATTTTTTTTGTGTTTAGGCTCAACTTGCATACTTACCTCATGAATTCCTTTACATAGGAACTTACCTACAGCAATGTCTCCCACATCAGCATTCAGCAAACCAATCCAAATTGCATGTTAGCATGATATAGTAGATAGCAAGAAAGAAATGAAACATAAGCTATCAGAAGGGGACTTGAAAAGGCTGAAAGTTCATGAATTTCCATATATTTGCGAGTGGAGATAGTTTAAGAGCTAGGTGTCACTGAAGGAGGAGTTTGACATTGTGAGTGGACTGGAACAGTACAGTGTGACGCTGTGAATAATAGATGACAGTGATTTTAAGTTAAGGCTTTTGGAGGTGGCACAGATAAGAGTATGCTGCCATGTTTTACTGACTCCTGGGAATTACTGTGTCAAGTCAGGCTGCTGGCATGCATGGTACAGAATGTGGTAGTGCATCTTTGGTGCTCCCTGAGAGTGGGTGATGCTGGGATCCCTGTGCATTACCTTTATGTGCACCAATGGTTCTGTTGGTGAGAAAGCTTGATGTGGAGTCCTGTTTTGTGTTTGCTGGCATGTTGCTGCCTACACTCGCGTGCGTTTAAGTCATAAAAGAAGTTTGCAGGTCTGTGATGTGAAGCTGCTGGGACGTTGCCGCAAGCATTTCTGAATGTTGTATTTAAAGCAGATTAACTTGGAATCATCTCATCCTGTGCAACGCTATCATTGTTGCACTCCCTTATCGTTCTTGGGCACCCTCAAAATGGTACTCTCTTCCCACCTTGCAGCCCACATCACATCTGCTAAGCAGGGGAATATCATTGTCCTAGTAGATGAGGGACTGCAGAGTCAAAAGACCTGTGATGTGTTGGAGCCAATGTTTTATTTTCCAAAATTTAGGGTTCATTTTCTAATCTTCAAACAATCTTTTCTTTCCCCAAGGCATAAATGCTATTTATATGCACCAGACGAATAGAGGATTTGGTGTTTCTGAATTGGAGGAAATATAGATGACTCCTCCAATTGTGTTGTTCGGTGGTTGGTGTTTTTTTTTTCACATTTTCAGATTTAAATACAAACTTTGGAGTCCCACAGAAACATAAGTCTCAAATACACCAGCCAGGTCAATTTCGATAGAGACGGGATGTGTCATTATCACTACAGGAAGCTCTGACTTTACCTCCTCTAGTTAACAGTGAAAAGCGTCCACTTCTACCCAAAAAGTGGAATCAAATTCCAACAGATGTAGTGGTTTGGGGGTATGCAAAGTTCATCACAGGAGAAAAGATTAAATGTTTGGGTGTATTTAGTTTAGCTAAATGAAGTTTTGTATGCTGAATGTTAGCTGTAAATTTAGCATGGTTAAATACCCAAGAGGAAAACAAGTATGTAAGGTAAAGCACAACACTGGCATGAGAATGAATGACTCTTAACGGGCTATGAATAAATTTAGAGTGGAGATTAGAAGAAGGTTATTAGCCACTATAAGTGGTAAGGTTCTCAAACCATCTAGTAGAAATAATGGAGGCAAAATAATGTATGACTTTTAAGATGGAGCTTGATAAGTTTATGAAGCAGATTTGGACTGAATGGTACAGTTGCTTTCAAGGGGAAGAATTTGATGACATGGTTGTTTTTCGTGTTTCAGTGTTTCAGTGTTTCGCCCTGTTTCAAAGCTAAGTAGTAACAGGGCAAGAATAAACAATGAAAGGAAGCATTCCCACGCTTTGCTGGGAGACAGCCCAGGTCTGAAATTTGGACTCAATAGAGATCCAGTTGCGTTTTGCACTTTGGATTGTTTCTTGTTTTTCTGTTTCTTACTTGCTCACCTTACTCATTCTTAATTCAAATTAAATCAGATTCTGATTCCATTAGCTGAACTGAATAATGCATTACTAAGAGTTTTCATTGAAATCAGCAAGCCTATTCATGCAATGATGATGCTATTCTTGTGAGTAAATATATGAGAATCAATCTTGTGTGTGTTCAGCCTGCTTCACCCTAAGAAAAAAAGAAAAATGAAGCTTTCACTTCAGCTCTCTTTTTTCCTTTTGCCTTTGCCTAGGGCTTGCTATCAGTAATTTGTAGTATGTGTACAGTAGGTAGAAAACACACGTAATGGAATTATTTAATGAAGACTTTATTACATTTAAACATAAGTGTTCTAGTTTGTGTTGAAGACTAATGACCCGCAACATTTCTTTTGCAAAACTCGCGGTTCAGGGGAAAGATGAAATAACAGTGTCTTTGATTTTTGTCTACGTCTAAAAATACTTCATTATAGTTCAGAGCTCACCCACCTGGACAATATTTCATTGATGAGGGAATTTATTCCATGTTCTCCCAGTCCTTTCTTATCTACTTTGCCTTCAAACTCTCTTTGTTTCTTGTGAGATATTCAGACCTACATGTCTTTTTGGAGTACCAATATTCACAGAATAATGTCTTATATTTTGTCTGCCACAGTTCTTGCGTCCCTCCCATTAGTTATGAATTCTTTTCTACTCTGCTTCTTACAAGTAGAGCTTGTTACCTCCTCCTCTGTAGTCTTTCCAATTTTGCTCTTACTTGACTTCCCCATATACTGTTCTGTCTTTTTAAGACTAAAATCTTAATAATGGTGTTATGCTCTGTACAGTTCTGTGTATCTTGAATCGTAAGACAAATAATAATTCTTTTTACTTCTGATTTTAAAACCATGAATGTCTTAAAGAAAGGAACTTTAATCATAGAAACAGTAGAAAAACTTTGTTTTGACAGCCCTACATTGGTACTATGTTGTAGGTGTTTTTTTTTTTCCTTTGTCTCCCAAATTGAGGTAAGTGTAGATTTAATCTGTGGCAGCTTTTTGCATAGAAAATTGCAAAGGCATTTGTAGTCATTGCTATAATAAACAAAGCAAAACAACCCATTTTGAGTTGAGTCCTGTGCTTCTGAAGCAGATCTTAACAGTTGAGAAGGTATTTCAGATCCCTTAGTACCTTACACTGACTTGATCTTGCTATTTCATGTTGGTGCTGGGGGGCTAGATTCAGATATTTGTATGGATCATGTCCGGGCCACTGATGTGTATTGTATTTAGTAGTGTCCCAGCCAGTTGATCAGTGCACAAGCTGTTACTATACTTCAAGGATGCTCTCCCTTTTCTGGCCAGCAAGTCCATGTGGTGAGTAGAGCCAAACAGCTGTCCTTGCTCGGCCTTCTCCTTCCTGCTCCCCATCAATGTTCCTGGTGGCAATGTTACTCGATGTTACTGGCAGCCCTGTGTTCTCTTATGCATGGAGATTCCAGTTCTTGGCAACCCTTACGCTTCTGTGCAAGGTGGGACATCCAAAATGGGCTTCCTAAACCTGAGGGTTTTTTTTGTTTTGTTTTGGGTTGGGTTTATGTGGTCATTGCTTCTCTTTGTTGCTTTCATCTTCCATGCTCTTCTGAACAGGCTTTTAGTTGGGGGACATTGGCTTTGAAGTTAATGGAGCTACACTGAGTGGTGCTACCTGAAGGGCTGGGATTCAGATTTTTTTCCATGCGTGCTAGTTAACGGAGCTACTTTTTCTTTAAATCTGTTTCCTAGAAACATAAAGAGAAGGGAAAAAAAAAAAAGGCAGGACATTAACGAACACAAAGGAATGCTTGGTACCTGTGCATTAAGCAAAGCCTTATTTAGGAGCACATTCCAACTTGAATTGAAGATTTGTGAGAGATTAAAAAGCTTTTTCTCATGAACTTCTGTTCTGTTATAAACCAGGCATTGTGAGATCTTCAGCCTCCTTTAAGCTCTTCCACTTTACCAAGTTGATCGTCAAAGAGCAACAGTGCATTTGTTCAAAAAGCGTTAACTCTTTTTATTTTAATTTCATTCATCATGGAAATAATTTCATTCATTCATGGAAAACTGTTGGAATACAGTCCTTCAGAAGCAAGCTGAGGAAAACGTTGTTACACATTAATAGCCTGCTTTTGCATCATCAGACTCTTCTTTTTCCACTAGGGAAGTGTTGTTTGGGTTTTAATCCCTGTGTAAATCCCAGCCCCACCAGCACTCACAACTCCTTGTTGTTGCCTTCCAAAGAGGCGGGATTTTATATTCAGCTCTGGTTCCTTTCCCATCTCACATCCTCACTTTCCTCCCCTTCTTTGTCAAAATTTCAGGGTAAAATACATCTTTGACGTAGTCACAGCCTTTTCCAACGTGCTGCAACCCCTTGGGCCCCAAATGCCATGCTTATTAGGTGGAGACCCAGGATTCACTTTGTTAGGATAAGGCTTTAAACTGCTCCCTTGTGATTGAAAAGACTGACTTTGGTTTAGAACTCTTCTTCCTCAGGGAGCATGCCAGAGTTAAGTGGTGGTCAGCCAGTGATTTAATGAAACGCACTTATTTTAGGATTAAATTGCAGAAAATGATAATAAATAAGCAATCTGTAAAGCAAGCAGGCTTTTGACCCTTTGTCTAGTGCAGTCCTACCTGACACCCATTTTCTGTGTTCTCTGTCTCTTACAAATGAGTTAGAAAGGCTTCCTCTACAGAGTAGAATCATGTCTAAGATTTGAGATATTTTTTACATAGCTTCGGGTTTTGTCCAGTTCAGCTGGTGATTTGTGTTTTTGTAAAAATCTCAAGGGTGGTTTGCATATTGTTTGACCTTCTTTGGAGCTGGTTTTGATTTGACTTCCAGTCTTTACTTTGGCTGCTGCATGAATGGGTTTAAAGAACTGATGAAAAATAGGAGGAAGCTCCTTTTGCCTGACAGCACTGGCCAGTTATCAGAATTTCATCATTTGAATAGTGGACAAAATTATACTTTCAAAAAGAAGCTGCAAAAATGCACTTGGCTTATTTCATCTTGAAATACACTCAAGCAAGTTCATTTTAAATACGTTCATCTCATATTTTTACTTTGTTTCCTGGAAGGTACACTATGGTATGCCAAGTGTATCATATGATAACATACATATTTTAATTATAATAAAATATAATTGAAAAACTTTTGAAGATACTTTTTACTAGCACTTATTTCATTGCAACACAAACAAGGAGATGCTTTTAGCAAAGAAATAAGCTGTTGCTGTTTTCTTTAAGTAGTAGCTGCTTTTAATACTTGTTAATATTATACAATTTTATAAAAAAGAAATTGATACTTGCACTATGTGTTTTTTATCATTATATGGTGTCACATTATGATTACAGGAGTAGATGTATCATAACAATATGAAATAATACACAATTATCTGAGGAAAGGGAGAGAAATAAAAAAAAAAAAAGTTAAAAGCTCTTAACTGTATGAAGGATTAATATCAGGGGTTTACCACTGACGTAACACGTGCCAGAATAGTTGTAATAATTACATCAAAAGCTGCTTGGAGAAACAAAACAACCTCCATTTGTGTTTTGTGGGAGGCTGAGGCCCTCAAATGCTGTGCAGACTGATGCTTTGTGGGGCTAGCTCATCTCCAGGTTCTAGAAGACTAGAAATCCTGCACTTCTGTGCACGTGCAGACTGCGCAGCGTGCACAAAGCTGCAACACATTCAGGATGTGTCAAACCAATGGTGTTGATGATCTGAGCATTCACAGATTATGCACAGTTCATGTCAGACACATCGGATTTACCATGTACGTGCTCCAGAGCACACTTGCCTGTATTTTTGTCCTGGAAATCCTGATGGACACATGGGAGTCCAAATGCATTAGAATACTTGCAGTAGATTCCAGCGGCTAATTTGATGTAGCTTAGCTTCATATCCTCTTTTAACTTTCTAATTAGCTGTACATATAACCTGTGGGTTTGGTTTTTTTTTTTCTGGTACAGTCATTTAACTTTTTCTTTTCCTTTTTAAGTGCATGTACATACATGTTTCTGTATTGGCCACAAAGCCTTAGGCCTCTTGGTCTTTTGCCCAGCAGACAAAGAAGGAAATTGTACATGACGTTCTTGAATTTATTTTCTTGGTAAGGTCCAGTGTTCTGTTGCTTGATATGATGAATATATCTAAACTGGAAATCTGCAAAATGAGAAGCAGAAAAGCAGGTGCATTGCAGAGAATTTTGCATGAGTGCCAAATGCGTGCCTCCTGCTGATGCAGTGTAGGAATTACGCTAAATTGATAGTGGCTTCCAACTGAAGAGTCAGCCACGTGAGGTCATCTGGCACTTACAATAAAGGTAACCTCAGACCATTTTTTATTTCATAGTTTGAGTGCAGAACCTGTCAGAAGGTGCTTTCTAGTTCCTCATCATTTTCATGAATGATAATCTTTCACTCCATCCAGGCTGCATGCAGTGAGAACAGACACAACTTTTAATCTTGAATGTTTGCCCCAGGACAAACTCAGGTGAAGAAGAGATCACTTACATTTTTAAAGCGGTAGATGACAAAATGCCATTGATTCTTAAGCAAAAACCTACTCTAGCCAGTTCCTAGCATTCTTTCTTCAGTGGCACCTGCACTCACTGTTAGTTTGGAAGGAAATGATTCAAGTAGGAGTCCCTGTTTTTATGGTAAAAGACAAGATGCAAGGTTAGAAAGGGTTGGATTCTGTTCCTGACTGTTTCATAGAACTTTTAGTTATTTTTAATGAGGTTTTGACCCACCAGTTAAACTCTTTTCAGCAAATGGGCTTGCAGCCCTTAATGAAATAGAGCATTTGGAGGTCCTCTAATGAAAGGTGCTATACAAGTGCCAAGTATTATTGCTCGACTTCAAATTGAGAGAATTGTATAAGATTACATATGCCAGACCTGTCACAGGTTTGTATATTTACGTTAACCTGAAGATAAGTGCAATAGTTAGATTCCAGTTGTCAGACAAAGCATTCACCTTTGTGGTTACCTGAAAGTATGTGAATTGGCATATCTTAATAAAATTCCACCTGTCAGCTGGCATACAGTAACCAACTATGTTACAGCTTTCTTTACGTGCACAACAATGTGACTATGTCAGGTCCATTTTAGGCAAACTTTTTAGATAAAGGTGGTTTATGTTAACCAGTTCTACTGTGCATTCCCAGTGGGTTGTAGCATGCACACATGATGTTTTATCAAATCAGAGCAGACAGGTAGTAAGTCTGAGATGTGATAATATCTAAATAAATGTGGAATGTGCATAAAAGCCAGGATGAAATCTTTGTGTTGAATGTGCCACATAGCTAGGTTTCTCAAGTTACATGGACATACTTTTATTTCCATCTCAACTGTTTTTAAAAATCTCATTATCTCTCTATTTCCACCAGGAACATTGCTTGGCAAAGTCATAAGTGTTTCACCCAGTTACAATACCCACAAATACTGTGAGTAAGAATGATTAGCAACACAGATCTGTGGAATTGCACAATCTAATTTAAATCTTCAGCTTTCCAGATGCAGTTGACACAGACAACACCAGATCATTTATGGCCTATTGTTGGTTTATGAAGCCAAAGAATCAATTACCAGAAATGGATAGCAGAGACTCATAAGCAGTCTGCTTTATAATTGATAATCTAATGTTTCACTGCCCTGAAGAGAGGCGGCTAATGGGTATTTTGAGCCCAGCATCAAATTGGAGGTTGTTAGGAACAGCAGGTATTTTAGCTTCAGAAGATCTGTAACACACTACTTTTAATGAAGTTTCTAACAGTCAGTACAGGTTCAATACTGAAAAACGTATCTCTGTGTAGGTGTTGTCTGTACAGTTTCTAAAACAGAGTCCCTGGCTTATTGCCAAGTACTTTTTGTGATTCTTTAGGAAGAAGGAAAAAACACAAGCAAAAACCCAAACGAAGGACAGCCCTTCATTTCAGACATCAGCAATATCCAGAAGAGTCACACTTTTTGCTATGTCACACTTCATGCTATTGTAATCCGATGTCAAGGCTGCTGATGTACTTGCATACTATATGGAGCTGGATAGCACTTCTCTTCATTCTAGTTAGCTGTCAGAGGAAAACTTAATCTGAACGTTTATGTATCCAAAGCTTTTCCTATTCCAGGAAGCAGATTTTCCTGGCCAGCTTCAGTCTTTTGAAGGTTTCTGGGCTTAAGTATGGTGATCTAATAGCAGGACTGGAACATAAGAGCTCAGGTAAATGTTATTTAATTGAATCTGTATCTATATACTGATGTCTGTCTACAGCTCACATTCCTTTTTTCATCCATCACCCTGCTGATGCTCATTTACCTTGGCATTTGGAAAGGCTTCTTCTCAGACAACATCACAATTAAAGAATGGGTTCTGAAATTGAACTAGCCTTAGTGGAAACTGGTAAAAGGCATGTAAAACCATTTCATTTATTAGTACAGCATGCCATTTGAAAGGAAAGTTATAGATGGCTTTCCAAAGCTTGCCATTGCTAATTAAGTTCAGTGTGATTCAGACTTCAGGCTCTTGGCTTGTATTGTCATAGGAACTTGAACTGAAATTACAGCCCCATAATACCCCCACAGGGACTAATTTATCTTTTCTGCAGTTACTGGCTGTATTAATAATGCCTAAGTGTATTATTATTGGCCATTGGCATGTGTAGGTGGTGCTAGTGAGTTAGTGACACTTCTTTGACACAACTGTTGGAATTTCAACAACAATTTTGTGCCTAAATAGCTTAGACTTTTGTAAAAAAAACTCAGCCTAGCTAGAGTAACAGAAAATGTGGTGGTCTGAATTTAAATGCTGCTCTGTCATCTTGGTGCGACCAGTTGTTTGAGTCCTCAGTTTTATTTTGAGCAGACTTTGATAGAAATAACATGACTGCAAGTGGTAGCCTCATTTTTCATAGAAATAGTTCTGAAGTTCATAGAAACAGCCTACTATGTATTCAGCCACTTACCGGGGGATCTGCGTGGTAGTGATTGACCAGAACATACAAAATTCTTAGTGGTGTAGCCTTGTCTTTCTTCATGGAGGAAAGGAGGATCGTCTTCATACGAATGCAGTTCTGTGCCATGACCAGCTTTCCTTGTGATTAAAGAAGGCCAACCAGAGGCTGGTTTGCAGTTTGAGCTCAATGTAAGTTAAAGTAATAACAATTGGTCAACTCTCAGATCCGTGAAAGACCTTCTCATAGCTAGACAAAGATGCGTGATCTCTTGTATCTTCACTTCAGGGATGTTTTTATTTATCAAAGTTTTACTCATTGCATATGGAGAAATTAAATGTTTAGAAAACAAAATGTGTGCAAATTACCAGTTTGTTTTAAAAAATACTTGGAGAAGTAGAATCAGCACTGGTGATAGTCTTACTCTGAGAAGGAGCTTGGACTTGGTCACCTCTAAAGTCCCTTCTAACTAACATTGCTATGTCTGTTCACAGCTCTTTGCAGAGAACATGTGGGCTGGTGTAAGTTTCTCAGTTGTGTAATTGCTTTATTCTAAGCCCAAATCCTTTCCAGTCAAAACCAAAATAAGATTCTATACAGGCTTTTTCTGAGTGTTAGGTCCTTGTAGATGCTGACCTGTAGCAGGCATTACCACTTACTTCTATTATAAATATAATCTTCTAATCAGTCGTTTCAGGTGAATTAAAGAGAGCTAAGAAAGTGCAGTTCCAGACTGAGTAATTCTGACTGCTTTGTAAAGGGCAAGCAAATACTCCTACGAGGAGCACCATTAGAAATACACGTTATCGTAGCTACAAAGTGAAGTATAAAAAGTATTCCTGTACTTTCATGACTTACATTGGCTCTGCATACTGAACTACTAATCTTACCTCTGTGTGACAGCAACCATGTGCAGAGCACAAGTCTCAAGATGAAAATTAGGAAAAGAGCAAGTGAGGAACAGTGAAAAATCTCAGGGCTGAATATGCACATTTTCGTAGGAAATGTGCTTTCCTCGGTACAAGTTTGAATTCCAGGGACCAGCTCATAATACCTATACTCATACAGATGGAGCACAGTGCTGTCCATCATAGGAAGTCATAATCTGGCTCCTAGTGATTTTGCCCTAATGTCAAATAGGGGTGCAATTGCTATAGTTCTTTAGCAATTTTGCCATCATTCAGCTTCTGCAAAACCCAGGACCAACTCCCAAGAAAGATGCCCTCATATTTCTCTTCTGCTTCAGGTTCCCCCTCCATTCAGTGTACAACCTCTCAAGCACTAACAGAACATACAAAAAACAACCCCCTTCTCTCTACTTTCTGGGTTGTGATTACAGACCTCTCCTACACTGTTTACAATAGGCAACATAGCGTTGGAAAGGGAAGATAAAGAGTACTTGAGTGATGCAAAGAGCCAGTTTACTTCAGGTCACAAGCCGATCCAGATGTACTTGAACAGATAATGGTTGTAAACAGATTTTTCTGAAATCTTCTAACTAATAACTAATGGGATCTCTAAGGTAAGAAAGTCAGTCGATTGCATCCGTAAATTCTCTGTTGTCTCAATTGTCCTTTGCCCGTGCTTGATGAAAAATACATATGCACATTCATTTCAGTTTTGGAAAGAAGAATGCACCATTCTTCCTCATGTATTTGCCCACGCTTCTCCCAGAGTTATTTAAAAACCACAATCTGCAAGTACTCAGTAAGTCAGAGAAGCATTTATGAACTTCCAGAGCTTTGTATGCTGCTGGCCAGTGACTCCAGCTGAAAGGTGACACTTTGGAAGCAACTAAAACACTGGTATATTTTGACACTGAAACAATTTTGAATTGTAGTCTTGATTAGGAGGAAGCCCTCTGGGTAGAACTGAGCACAGTATTTGGACTGTATAACATATTAGATCAATTAGGGCTTCTGCCCCCCCCACCCCCCCTTGTGAATTAACAAAAATAAGCAAATTCTGTCGACCTGTCATGTTTTCATTGATATTGTAATGCTCCACGTCCAGAGAAAGCCTGCAGCTCCTCTTTGTTCCAGGTTGCTCCCTTGGGTGTATGGTTTTGGAACGCATGCTCATGGGGCTGTCCCTGTGGGAAGGGGTGTGTTTGGGGCGGCTCTGCTCTCTGCAAAGGCCCTGCAACGGGAATAGCTTGGCTGCTGGAAATTGTGCTGGAATTTTCATCCAATGCTGGGCTAGGCATAAATGTCAGTTGGTAGATGTGTTTCATCCTATGGCTATGAAGGCTATTACACTACTAATATTTCAAAAGCAGTGGTTGCTTTTGGTTTTCCTAGGTTCTTTAGGCAACTAAGGGTCTATAGAAGGTAGCATAGATTAGATCATCCTCTTGGATCTTCACTGCACTTTGTCAGGCAATCCAGCAATGGCTGGTGCAGGCAAGTCCACAAAATACCCATATCCCAGTTAATCTTATTCACCCCACCGTTGTAAACACATCTGAGCAGAGGGAAGAACCTGTCCTGTGATTTGCATTTATTGTGTGAGTTTTAATTTACTTTCTGTTGGTGTTTGGGTCAGCAGAATACCCCGTTATGTTTCTTGTTCTATTTTCTTTCATATAAAAATAAATGTCAGCATGATCATTTGAATAATCTTTTTTTTCCTGAAAGGGTAGGTACTTTCCTTTCTGTACTCTCCTGTGTGCCTTCTTTCTGTTTAATGTAACCTTTTATAGATTAAAAAGGCAATGATGTTAATAGAATTGCATAATTGTCAACAGATAATGTTCTCCCAGTGAAATATAGCTATTGAGGCTTAGCTAAAGCATTTATAGCAAACAAGCGTGCAGAAACAAAACAAAGATGTTTATTTTCAAAATGACACATTTTTGCCATCATTGGCATCTAAATCCTCAGATACATCATTCAGCCTCTGCAGGACTTATTACTGGTAGGTGTGATGACTTCCATCGAGTGCAGGAAGACTTAACCCTGGTAATGACCAGAGAGAAGCAGAAATTTCAGAATTCAGACTCAGATCCAGCCTTTGCCAGAGATCCAAGGATGTCTGGGGACTTGGTTCTAGTGGCTACCTTTTATCTTAATTCCCTACCAGTTTTCTCTTGTGCCAGTGCCATTACACAGGGGAAAAAAGGATAAAATGGGAGCAACAGGGCTCACACCTCATCGCTGCAAAAAATCTATCTGAGGCACACAGTAAAAGGTAGTGAGAATGGCGACCAGTCACTGCCAACTTAATTTCTGAATGTTAAGTACAGGGTGGTAGTGGACAATGAAAGTAAATTGGACAGTATATACAAAAATATTTTGCTTATGGATATTGGTAGCAACAGTGGAAAAGGTCAGTTTAGAACTGAGCAGAGAACTACCAGCATGGAACATTGTAATCTGTAAGGAGAGGAAGCACAAGAAGGGAAAGGTACTTTTGGAAAGCCAGGGAGCCAGCATGCTCTTCTCAGAAATAATGAAAAGAAAAATCGCAAAGTATTATCTTTCAGAATGCTTTTAGCTGCAAACCTAGTTTTCTCCTTTCTGGATCAAAGTATAACTGAGTATCTAGTTGACAGACTATTCAAGTTACTGACACTAGGAAAGCAACAATTTAAAGTATAAAAGTCTGTATTTTATATAAAGGTACCTTTAATATTGCAGAAATATTTAAATCTCAGAAAAACCGCTTCAGTTTCTTGTTGGCAGTTTCGAGAGTGAAACCATGAAATGAACAGTGAAGTGGTTAATGGGCTTCTTTTCTTGTGACTTCTGTGGTCGTGTTTGAGACACGTTGCCCAAATGACATTAAGAAATTTGAGTTGGAAATATGTGGACAATAGCGGATAGCAGTGTGCAAGACTGTCACCGTCTCATTGTGCACAGCCCCTAAATCCATGAAAGTGGGGCTCTGAACCCTTCAGCTGACTGAATATCAGTGAAAGCTCTGCTGCTTACTTCAGGCACCTCTAAATCAGGTAATTGAAAAATTCGTTTGACTTTTGGTGTGATTGAGGAAAGGGCCTTAAGCAAGTGCTCAAACTTAAGCATGTGCTTAATGTGCCGGTTTACATAGAGGGAAGTTTTCCTGAATTGGAATCTCTCCTGCCTGACTGGTACTTGGAGTGAATGCCAATGGCAAACAGATGTGCCAGCTGTGGTCTGAGCCAAACACATGCTGTGTTTGAAATGAGGAAGACACGGACTTCCTTCTCTGGAAGAGTAACACAGAGATGCTGTAACCCAAGTTATTAAACTTTGACATACTTTCAGGAAAGAGTTTTTGAATTGGATTTTGATTTAAAATACTCTCTCTCATACAAGATACTTTGAAAAAGTAATAACGCTGATCCGTTATTCAGCTGTGCACGTGCTCCAAGTGTATGTATAATCAGCGTTCTGTCAGGAGGGTTAGGCTTGGGTATATGGAACGGCTTTGTGCTCTCATGAAAACGGTAGGATGAATGTGTGATATATTCAGCATTCATTGAACTTTTAGTTTCATTCCATACTTTTGATGTCAAGAAGCGAGTGCTGGATGTGGTGCCACTGCCTTATAGCGCTTACATTGCAGCAGCAAGCTGTGGTAATGCTCCCACTAGAGGGACTTTGCTGTATTTTTCAGTGGAAACTCTTAACGTCCAGAACTACATGCAGTCCTTGGAAAAGATTCTGTAGGAATAGCATTGTGGTATTTAAAGTGGTTGACAAATCTTGTACCTGGGTCTCTAGAAGTGGAGAAAAGGGAATTTGGCGATGTACTTCAGCAGCATGGTTCGGGCTGCTGAAAGGCAGGGGTGAGGAGGGGTGTGTGTATATCTGAAGACTGTCCAGTGGTACAAGGCAGCACACTAGGGCTGTCTTAAGAGTCTAGTGTGTTTCAGTAAAAAAAAAATCAACCTCAAATGCAAGTTTCCAACAGTAGAGAAGGGCGGTTGTGCGTATAATAGAAAGGACAATGTTAAGTGCAAGGGTTGTCCCCCCGGCTTATATTAGGATGATTTTAAATTTCAGACAAAGCCTAACAATAATAATATGAGGTTGCATGAAGGTTAATGTTGTTTAGGCAGATGGTGAATTGCAGATTCAACCTGTTGTCACAATAATGAATGTGTTTGAAAAGACGTTCATGTGGCAAATGGGAGCAAAATGAAATGAGACACACACACATTTAGCATTGCTGGCTACGACTCATATATGCACATATATATATGTACTTTTTTAAGGATTCTGTATTGACCCATTACTACAAATCAATACGAGAAGCAGGACTATAGATTCAAAAGAACGTACCATTAATACTGATCTGCCATAATTTTGCCTGACAGCAATGACAGAAGCATTTGATCTGAGTCAGGAAGAATTTTATAGCCCTATTAAATGTAATTTCCACTCCTGTCCACCACATGCATCTTTTACCCTTCTCTCTTTTTCTATTTTACAGCATCATAGCAAAGTAGCCTGCAAAATAAGTCTGTTTTACTAGGACCCTGAGTGTTCAGCCAAGTGTTTCTCCATTGCTTTGAAGCTCTATAGTTCTTTGCTCCTTGGGAGCCATCTTAGACAATGGAGTGACTTTAGAGAAAGACGAGAACGATGTTGTATCTTTCCATTCAGTCAGGTATTTAGTCGAAATAGTACAGACTCGGAGCTTTACGTTTTATTGTAAATCCCTCTGAAAATACATGAGTGAATTCACTCTAGGTACAAATCCACTGGAGTCAAAACATCTATGGGGATTTGTTCAAGCTAAATAAAAATCTTATGGGCAGTTAGCCATACCAATTGTGTGAAATCATTTTGCCTTTTATGAAGAACACTGCTTTTGAAGATGGTTCCTGATCAGACATACTTGATAAGTATCCATGCAGATTATCAGGGCTGGTTGTCAACAACTGGTTCAGGACCTTATACACAAGAATTCTTGGTGAAATTTTTCACTTCTAGGCTTGACACACCAAGGAAAAAATGATTGTCCTTTTACCATATTTGGACATTCTGGATAAGTCAATGACAGAACAACTGAGATCAACATAAATGGGCTGAAAGGGACATAGCTCAATGCTTCCAAATTTATATTGTGCATTAAATCAAAAGGAGATTTAGGATCCTTGCAGCTTTTTCAGGCTGTGTCAGTTGAATACGTCCCTGTCATACCGATATTTTTCTCCAACTTTCACTCAAAATAAAAGATTCAGAGACATCATTACTGAATGTATAGGAATCATGTAGAAAATGCCATCTGTATTCGTACAAACCCACCAATCCATAGCTGAAGAAAAATGTCTATTGTTGTAGATAGAGGCAAAGAAAAGATATAGAGGAAGCCAAAACTTTTAACACAGCCTTTGTAGGGACTGCAACTATAACAAAGGTTATATGTCTACTGCAGAGGTCATTCTCCATTTAGACTTTTAACAGATTTTAGTCTTAGTTTACTATTCTTGCAATAATTCAACATCAAAATTAAAAATACTTAGCCATTCTTCCAATAGCCATTAAAAAAGCCTTACTTTTTTCTACACCTTCTTTCTGAATCTGCCCATGAGGAGTTGTCATTTCCCATCATTTCCATTTTCTCCAAACTGTGTATTCAGCTCTTTTTAAATATTCATTTTTCCATTATATTTTTAACCTCACTGTGATTATCTTTTGCCTAGTTACTTACCTGATTGGTTTCAGCTGTATCCTGAGGGGGAATGCTGGACTAAAACGGCAGTGTCACTAGATAATGTCTTGAAATTGGGAAGCTAGAGATAGCTAACAGGGACCCATCAAGCTGCTTTGGAGAATGACAGTTACCATAATCAGTGGAGGCTGAAAAGGATTTATTTATTTATTTATTTATTAATTTTCCTCCCATTTATTCCTTCAACATGGCATTGGCATTCTGTATGTAATTGTGCTTGCAGAAAAAATTGCTCAGAATCTTAGAACACACTAATCAATTCTGTATTTCTGCCTAAAGGTTTCCAGAATAAAGCATGTGAGTAGTGGTAGTGACTATGAGTTGTACTAGCTTCTGAGAACCCCAAGCTGGGAACCTGGACCTTTTGTGCTGTGTAACACAGAACCCAAAAGACACCTTTTCAATGAAAGTTTCTCATCTCATCCTTTCCATTTTATCAGAGAAAGTGGCTGGAATAAACAGAAATAGCAATTGTTACATTTAAACTCTCAGCTGTCTACTTTCCAGCTGCAAATATTTACCTCCAGTACAATACAAATGTGCGGTGAATTGGAGAATCAAAGGTGTGTTAGCTGTGTAGACACAACTGCTTAACTTCAGAGAGCAGAGTAAACAACCTGGAATGAAATTTGGGGAAGGAAAAAAGTATTTGAATTGATCAGCCTCATTAGCAGACTGCTGCACTAACCCTTTTCCTCTGAAATCCTTGCTTGTGTAATTAATCACACCTTTTGTAAGGGGATTTCTGGTATTTATACAGGTACAGCTGTGACAAGCAAGATATCTTTCAGCTCTCATGCGTTTCCAATGGTACACGTCTAGTAGGCTCCCTACTGTTTCTAGCTTGCTCAGTGACTCCCGGCAATGGCCTTTGCATTGCTCTCTCACAGTACACTTTGCTCCCCAGCAGTATGGAGTTCTCTGAAAAATCTTTATTAGAGAACTATAGGTAGTATAGGTCAATTTTATTTATATATTTTCAGGCATGGTGTCAATTAACAGGGTCAGTCTTTTATGGCTGATTGACAAAGAATGAGTACGATACAAAGGTCACCTAGTAAAGGATGACATGAGTCTGGCCCAGCGCTGGAAAAATAGCCATTGTCTTGTTTATGTTGGCCTGGGAGTATTGATCTTTTTCCTAGGTAACGCTGCTGCAGCCAGACCTGAAACAGCAGTCCTGCATTGACTTCCCTGGCCCTTGGACGAGGGCGGTAACACCGCCTCTTTCACCAAATCATTCAGTGCTTGTCAGATCCAGAAGCTTCGGTAAAAGCCTTGCTCTTCGTGGACTTGACTGTAAGATTTTGCCTCTCTTGTGCTAGATGCTTGAATTTTAAATACTCTCTTTAGTAGGGATGCCCAACGCAGATCTGGCTTTGCCTCGTAATACAGACTTTGGGAGTGCATGCACTTGTTTCTAAATCTAGCTTTGTTTTGGCTCAACCAACAGCGTTTTATTTCAGTTGATGTGTAACAAAAGGAAGAACAAAAGCGCATTTAGCTTTGAGTGCCTTGTCACGCATTTTTACTCTCCACCAAAACAAAAGAAAAGAGAGAGAGAGAACAGGGCTGTTATGGAGATTATCATCATTCTTTTGAGACGGGATGGTATTTTCCCAAGGAGGCAATGACATTTCTTAATTACTCTCTTCATGGGTAGCCATGTGTAGAGATTACCAGGGGCTCAGCAGTGCATTGTTCTGCCGAAGCCTTGGAGAATGATAATGCTGACGGTACAACACTCGGCTGTCCAACGCTCTTCTCCTTTTTCTTGCTCTTCATTACGCCAGCTAATTACTTCTACTGGTGGCTGTGCAGCATTGCTTATCCCATATAACCCCAGCAGCCCTCCACTGTCAGTGTAATTTACAGTAATAGCATAATGCCATCTTACTGCTCGAGCCCGGCCCACGTGCAATTAAAAGGTGCCATTGTTCTTTTATCAAGCTCGGCTGCCAGATCAACATCACTGGAGTGAGCGGCAACCTGCGCTTGTAACTGGGAAAAATACATGAACATCAGTTAATACTGGTGACTCTTTGAAGTTGCGGTGTACCAAAAAGAGATCTTCAAGGAATTTTGTTCTGTCTCTGCCTTAAAATATATATGTACGTATGGGTTAATTTCCGCTCTCAGCTGTTCTTCTCTATGTCAGTATTAAAGAATAAGCAATTTTTTTGACTTCCCACTACCTCAGCTTCATTTCCTAGCAGAAAAGTTTGAAAGTGCTAGTACAATGCAGGTGTTACAGATACCTTTTTTAAATTATGTATGTATTTTTCTCTCTAAACAGTTAACTGCACAAGTATATATTTAGTCATATATATAGTATATCCATATATATTATATAATGGAAAGGTACTAGGCAACTAATTTCTATTTGTATCTTTGAAAGTCTCACTTCCCTCTATCCCTCCCTGTACCACAGATCCATATATCTGTGCCTGTGTGTGTTTAGAGAGGATGAAAATAAATCCTACTGCTGTCTAGCAATATATTCATATTTTGACTCCATTGACAGCACACAGTGATGTTATCGTGTGATATTAAACTTTCAGTTGATAAGTCTGAATGCTAGTATCAGGACTGCATGAAATATGGTTGATTCTGAGTGTATAACAGAAAAACTGAAAATAGACTTACATTGAGCCATGGTCTTAACAGCTTGGTAGTTGCAGACATAGAACCAGGGTCTTACGAGCTTTGCAGTTGTAGCATTCTCCATCAGAGTCATTTGGACACTGTATCAATAGAAGAATAATTTTGAATATGTAAAAAAGCAAGTCTTCCTTCTTGGTTTAAATAAAGTTAAGCCAGAGTGGTTTTGTAACAGATTTATAAACAAAATATACATAGTGTATAAATACTCAAATATTTACACAACAGTATAATTATATATATACACTTACAAACTAAATATAAAACGAGGAAAATTGTTTATTGAATGTACTCACTGCTTAGAACCATGTTTAAGTAGCCTGTGATCCTTTTCTGAAGGTAATCTTGTAAATCTGTGATGCAGAAGTTTGCTTCACAGCTAAGTCAACAGTGTCTGTCCTGCCATTCTTGAAGACATGGATTTTCTCTCCCCCTCCACTTTCCAGTCCGGTAGACTTCAGGACATGCCCCCCTTTTCTGGCATATTGAGATCTTTAATTCACAGGCTAATCAAATATATTGATAAATATAGGCAGATAAATCGAGGCAGATTTGATTTATTTAGAGTCTCCTGCCACACGGGGATACGGTTTTGCAGTCCTGTCAATGACTAACTGAAGTTCAGGGCTGTGGGAAAACCCAGCCCTTCCCTTCAGTTAAGTGGTACAATAGATGTAAATTCCCTTTGCAAAGGAAGCCAGCATCCTTTGTTGCCATCAAAATTCCTATGATTCCTGAAGAGCTGGGACTCAATTCAGACTGACTTGAACCGGAAACATCTCTGTTTGTCTTGTATGAGCTTCATCCTCATAAATCCAGTCTGAATTCAGCCTGTTAGATGTGGTCAGGTCCAACCACATGGCTCACAATGACAGCTGATGACAGAGTCCCTTTTAATCACCTGGATGCTGCTGGAGTAAGATGTGAAACAGAAGCCTTCTCACATCTCCCTCCTTCTTAAAGTTTGGACCATGTGGTGTGTGAGTTCCTGAAGCATAACTCAACTCTGCTTCATTTTCATTATCAGAATACATCTCTGCCCTCTTCCTAAGCTGGGAGTAAGGGATTGTCTCTCCAAAGAGACAATCAGCTGAACACAATCACAATTGACATGTGAGCAATGCAGAGGAGCCGAAATGGCTGGGAATTTCTTTGCTTTCTGTGTCTGCTGTTGATAACCTTCTGTGAGAGTGGAAAGCCAGAAGATTTGGCTGGGTCCCCATCATGCCTAGCCAGTTCTCATTGGCAGTGGTCTGAGAGCATCACTTTGTTCCTGACCTCTCTTGCCAAATGTGAACGTGTCATGGATGGTTCTCTGTGATGGCATTTCCCCTTTCTCAGGCTTGTTGTTACTGACCTAGAGACTGTGACTCCAACTTCTAAATGAAGGTTGTCCTGTTGTTTGGTCCTTTTAGGATACAGCTTCTCCCAGTAAATTTACTCCACATGTCTACTTTTTACATTTACTAATGAATGATCAGTCAGAGGTATAACTTTTAAAGCATTCAGTAAAAACTCTGCTCTGTAAGGAGTGGCATATCTAATACAAGAAAGACTTGGGAATAAGTCATTACTGGGCTTGGCAATTGTGGTGTTAGAGAGTTAACTGCCCTTATACTTGCCTGAGGCTCTAATAAGCAAACTTGGTGGTAATGAGTGATTTCATGGGGACTATTGCTTAATTCTAAAACATGAAGGCTATATAAACAGATCTGCAGTTCATTACAAAGTCAAATGTGTTTTGACATTTAAAATGGACAGAGGTGACTGTGAGATTTAAGTGTTTATTTCGACCAAATATGCTGTATGTAGCAAGATGAAGGAACGCTGAATGATTGAAACATGGGATTCATTTCAGACAACATTTATGTGGTGCCTGGGCTTTTCTATCACATTGTTTTGTTCCATTTGTTTTGTTTTTTAATCTGATGGCCATGAGGAGAACAGTAGAGTCAGGCAGGAAGAGAATAGCCCTATTCCCTAATGTAAAAACTGGAAGCAATACATCTGTTTGAAGAGGAATTTGAATACACTGCCACTTACTAAAGTGTTAGAGGAAATAAAAAACAAAAAGAGGAAGAAGTTTACAGTGTAATTCATAATTCAAGTCCCCTGAAAATAGTATAAGCCTCCTGTTAAATACTGTTGAATTGGTGAGTGTGCTGTGAAAGCAGATAGTTATTAAAAAGGAAATTACAGTCTAAATCAAAAACAAGGATCACATTATTTATTTATTTACTTACTGTAGAGGCAGTTTTGCAGAATGTACAGTCAGTCCCAGAGGGGTTTTCCATAAGCTGCTCTTTCCATCAGCCTCAACTGCAGCAATGAAGCCTTGGGAATGCCTGCATGTGTGTCTGTGTGGGCATGCCTGAGTTCGGAGGAGTGGGGAAGGGAGAGTCACATCATGGCATATACAGCTGTGCAGGTTCCCAAAGATTATAAGGTGTCAGAAAAGGTAACTGATGTTGAGACCTATAGCTCTCCTGCCCCTGTTCAGTTACTGGAGAAAGATGATACTTCCAGAGGGGCAGCAAGAACACAGAAAACAAAGATGTGCTCTGAGCAGTCCTATGAAAGTGCCTGTCTTTGCTGGCTTTGAGGAAAGCAAGGAGAGACAAACCACCTTAAGATACTGTCAGCGTTAGTGAGTGACCTGCTAAGTCAAGGGAAGGCAGAGAACCATGTGGTGGAGGAGATGAATTAGCCATGGTCTCCACAGGTCAGGAATTTCAGTCAACAAGGCCCAAACACTCCTGTATGGAAGAGATTGTCTGTTTGGATGCCTTGGACGTGGGAAGAGAACGAGCATATTACAACTTCTGTGATCAGTTTGGGGGGTGCTGAGGGTCAGTGTCTGAGATCACTTGCCATGAGGGCTGGTGACATCACGGAAGCATTGTCTTTGTCAAAAACATTGTCATCGCTATTGGCATGTTCTCCCATGTAGAGCACTCCAGGGAACATCTGCTGTAGACAAGTGTCCTCTTGGACCAAGTTCCAGGGGCCAACTGGTTCTGGCCAGTGAAAATTAAATTAATGTGCAGATTGATGTTTAAAGGAATTACTCATATCTTTCCAATGCACTGTTCCTTCTTAGTTTGCATTCTGATTGTTTAGTTTTGCTATAGTTCATGCATTAATTAATTATCTTCTGGAAAAGGAAACAACATGATAGAACAGCAGGGCAGAAAGAGAGAACATCAGCAAAAATGAGCAGAGCAAGAATGGACATGTGAATGGAAGCTGTGGGGTTTAGTTTCATAATGTGCAGTAAAAAGCATGTGCTGGGTCACCTACCTCAGTTAGGTCTTTCAGGCTGAGCAAAGAGTGAAAATTCCCATTCCCTCCTCTATTCCCAATCATTCTGCAATACTGCTAAAGCTCTTTTTAAGGGGAATAAAAGGGTCTTGCTCAGCACTTTGAAAAGTGAAGCTCTGTACCCTTTCTCTTTCTCAAGCGTTCATTTACTAGCTGGAACTCTTGATGAATGATAGGACTCTTCCTCCTACTTCCTTTAAAGACTCTTGATACATAAACCTCACAAGAAGGTGCTTGGGGTGAGAAGGTGCCATGGCTTTGGCAGCTCATGTCAGCATGGTCAGTGTGGCTGCCTGCAGTGCAGCCGCAGGGGTTTGATGGGGAAGCAGAGACCTAGCCATAATCTTTCTGTCTGCTGTTAAAATCTGCCAGTATGGTCTATTAGTGTCATGTGTGTTATACTTGAGTAGTATGTTGTCTTTCCCCACTTTGCAGCGTGATGTTACCTATTAATTTTGTCAGAATTATCATAATCCTCATGCATATCCCACTCACCACAGGTATGAGGCTATAAAATCGTTCTTTTTTTATGTTGGTATTTCTATTCTTTTTTTATTGTTGCGCAGTGACTGATTTTAATTGAGGTATACTGGACACAAAGGAATGCCAACGAAATACTTTCCTTTAAAAATCCACAAGCCAGCAGCATCTGCATTTGATGCTGACTTCTTATTGTCACAACCACAGACTTGCCTGTGGAATTCATGCACCTTAAAGGAAAGTACCACTACTTTACAATGCAATACTTTACAATTAGAGAGATCACATGTCAGAGCAGGTACAACCCAAAGTCACATCTGTGAATATTATGCAAAGAATAAGATGTGGGTTCCTTCTCTTTCTTTCTGTCTTCTGTTGGTGCTCTCCAGCTCTGTGCATATGTATGTGTGTGTGAGTTAATGTACAGCTGTATGTTTATTAATTTCATCATACGTCAAGGTGGTCGGACCAGCCTGCAGAACAGGCCCTTTTCTGCATTACTGTCTGAAAGGAGCATGAAGATTGCAAACCCGTTCCCATTCTGCGCCTTTTACACCAGCATGCCACTGGTAATATAGAATGCTTTATTGAAGTAGGGATGATCTGAAATCTGCATTGCATTAGGGTGGCAGTTGTCCTTTGCAGTCTCATTTGTTGAGCCTTCATCCTGTTAAGTTGTAAATGATGCGATGATATAACAGGATAGCTCCTGCTATAGGCAGCAAACACATAACTGTCAGCGTCAGCTTTTGGCTTGCTACCTCTTTAGCTTGCCGTGAGTCCTACCCTCAGCCTCTTCAGCAGGTTTACTCTGGGCTTTCAGAGTAAATGACCTGCAGAGGCAGGGCATCTATTTTAAACACAGTTCAAAGAGACCCTGAACTTGCTGAGAGCTGACCTCACCATGGTAGTGGTACCTGTTCAATAAAAGAAGTCACATAGAGTTGGTAAGGGTCGATTGTTGTTCGTTATAGGTGGTGGTGAATTTGCAGTAAATGGTGAAGCTCTGGTACATTGTCTCATACAATGATCACAGTAAGTTACTAGCTATTGATGGGCCACCACTCCTCCTGCACCTGACATTGAGCTGTGCACCTTCCAAGTTGCCACCAGAGCCACATTTTTTGGATTGTCTTACCTGCTGGGAGATTGTGAAATGCCTCTATGTTCCTCCAGAGCCTTTCTGGGCTGTCATCAGCAGGAGCAAAATAAAAGACTGATTGTGTTTGGTGTGTTAGTTGTGTGAAGTGCATGTGTCTGGGCTGGTTCCACAAGAAATGGAAGGGATCAGTTACACGGATACCAATTAAAGTGGAATTAGACAAACTGAACGGAGTATTAGAGTAGCTGTTTGTTCCTTTTTTTTCTTTCCTTTCTTTTTTTTTTTTTTTAATTTAATGAGGCCTAATATTCTCAGTCAGCCTGGTGCACAAGACCTTCAGCTAAAACTGTCACCAGTTAATGAGGCTTTTCCAGTGTGCTTAACCTAAGGCATAGAAGAGGAGCACAGATATGTCAGTATTTCCTTGATTTGACTGTATATCCTCTGGATTCATGAGTAAGATACTTTGAGTGCAAGTTGGTTTGTGGGTTGGTTTGTTTTTTTTTTAATGTAATATAATTTAATGCATTTTTGCGGTGCATTTACGGCAAACAAAACCTTGACTTTTCGGTTCCCCGCCCCATGAGGATGCCTCCCCCGAGCAAAGCCACCTGGGAGGGAAGGCCCGTGCCTGTGTATGTGCATTTGCACACGCAAAGGGGCACACGTGAGGCTTAGGCAGACAGCCCGTCTGCTCCTTCCCTACAGCTGGGGGAGTGAGTTTACCTTCCAGCTCTCTTCAGTCTCATTACATGCGGGATCAGGTCTGTGCCGTTCCAGACTTCTGCACAGCGGATTCAGCAGGGTCCTCTGGAGAGCTGTCAACTTTCTCATATCTGCCAGTCTGTTTGACAATGCAGTACATGAAGTTATGAAGCATAGAGCTCTGCTACCTTAAGGGCTGGGGTTTTTTTCCTATTTCCTTTTCAGTTTTTGGTGGTGTTTTTTTTTGGGGGTGGGGGGGAATGTTTAGCAGGTTTTTCCTTTTCTTCTTTTTTTTCCTTCTGTTTTTTTTGCCAGAAGAAATGTTTTCTAGAGAACAGCCTTTTTCTTATTCACTTGCAGGCTCTAAATTACCGAAAGCTTAGAAAATCAATTGGTTTAGTAATAAATCCCCTGGTGCATTATCTGTTATTTGCAGTATTTCATGTATACAAGCTATTCATCTGATTCTTTTTTATAAATCTCATTTTTAATCAGTCAGTCAATATCATTGACCTTCCTAGCCATTTGGTGTATAGTGATAACTTCGTACAGGATACCTTTTTTATCCTTGAATATCATAGATACCTCTTTTGTCCAACAAATAACCATAAAAGCAGACATCCATATGCTCTTTCACACCTAGGAAAATGCTAGTGCTAGCAACCAGACACCTGAAGTTATTATTACTATTGTTATTTGGGGAGTACTTCCCTGCTTTTCATATGAAACACCTACTAGCACAATACTCCTTATTTTCAAAATAACCTTATTATTTGAACACCTTGTCCTTGCTCCATATCATGGCAGGAATCCCACACACAACAGGGGAGTCTGATCCTGTTGTGGGGTTTTTTTTCCTATTCTCACAGGTAAACATTTGATCTTTACTTCTAAAGCTTAATGTTTTTCTGCAATACTATTTTTTCTCTGTCTTTTCCTGGTTTTCACTTCTGGGTTTTGTCCTCTGGGAGAGCTGTGTACATTCCTGTGTATGTTTGTTATTTGCTGCATATTTTATATGTGCAACTAAATAGAATTAACAGCCTTTTGTCTCTCTTTGGGAAGTCACTTGTCTGCTGTGCGTCGCTTCAGTTGCTGATAGACATTTATCTAGGTAATGCGAACTCTTGACTAGGCAAGTTGTTCTGCAGGGTGTTTACAAAGTTCAGATGCATGGGACCAGAGTATAATAATGAAGCAGAGACGGAAAGGGAAGATGCTGAAATGAAGATGCTGTCTCATACTGTAACTCTTTGCAGAACTGGCTACTGAGGTTACTCAGGTTTGTAGAAGCACAACTCAAAAACTGTTTCAGGTTAGACAGCTGTTCAGGGAGCCTGTTGATAGATCATCTTCTTCCTAGGAAAGGGACAAGCATACGCATGCTATTTAAATGCATTACTGCATTTTTGCAGAAAGTTTATATAGGGGGATATCAGCTAAGAAAAGCTGTCTTCTCCCCCAAAGTATAATTGTGATAATGGCCTGATTATCTCTGCCTCTCTTTTCCTGATTATGTGAATTGAGGGATTTTGTAAGTGGAAACAGAACAAAACTTAAATTGCTTACAAATACAAGGTGAAATCAAGGCCTTGTCAAATCTCACTCTCACTGACAAGGAGATGATTAGTTATACCCCAGAAACTGGAGGGACGCAGTGGAGGAGCAGGCAAAAGGCAAACCTGGTTGCATTCACAAAGTTACTGTACAGTAATGCTGTAACCTCAGACCGAGCTGAGATGAGCTTATGAAGTCGAGGAAGCTACAGACTCACCGTTTCCCTTCCAAGTGTTGAATGAGTTCACAAGACCTGAGTTGCATTACAGCTGCACATGAAGTGCAGGTCAGAAAACTATTCATATGTAATTGCAAGCAGGTATTTTCTCTTTCAAGTAAGATCTTTTATCTACTTAACTCCTTGTAGTGCTGTGAGGCACCATTTTTACCCATCAAAAAAAGACTGCTGACCCTCGCCTCCTGCTAAGTGAAGGCCATAGTCTTGAACAACAATGCTAACAGGAAAGCTATTCTGGCAATTCTGTATAAAGGTTTTATAACATCTTTCTCAAGGGCTGCTAAGCCTGTCTTGTTGAAATGTTGGGGTTATTTATTCATGGAAAGATGAGAAGAAACCCATCTTCTTGTATATGAGTCAGCCTTGCAGTTTAAGTGACTGTATTAAACATTTCACCTCCCCCACCTCACCAGTAAGGCAATCTGCAAGGGAAAGGTAGCAAACCCAGAAATGCGAACAATCTGGATGCCTCCTGCTACGCAGTTGAAGTTCCCCTTCTTGCAATTTGTGGTCATTGCCTCAGGACACTTGCCTCTTGGTGCCGTGCACCTGTGAGAAAAATCTGGCTCTGTTTTCCTCTGTAACCTACATTTTGGTAGTGGAAGGGTGCAGTTAGAGTCCCTCATTAGCCTCCTCCTCTTCAGGGTAAACAAAACACAGTTTCCTCAGCCTCTCCCCATATTTTATCTAGTCCATTCCCCTAACCATCTTAGTGGTCCTCTGCTGGACTTTCCCTGTGCTGGACTCTCTCTGATCTGTTGACCTCTCTTGTACTGTGGAGAGGTACATGAGGTTTCATAGGCGATTTCAAATAAGTAGAGGGGAATAATCTGTTCCCTTGACCTGCTGGCTATTTCTTGCTCGTACAGCTCAGTGTGTGTTTAGTCTTCATGACTACAATGGTGCATTGCTGACTGCTGTTCAATATTGTGTTCAAATGTACACTACAGATTCCTACGTATTTTTCCAAACTCCCAGTATTTTGCAGTTTGGCATTTCTTTGCAATGGGCGTTTTTTTCAGGTAAGAATTTAGAATTTTCAGGTAAGAATTTTAGAATTTAGAAAGGACTGTGAGTTCGTGTCTGGAGGCTGTATGTGCTCTCCTTTCATCTGGAGAGGAGAAGAACCATAATGATGTCGTGTAAATAATGTTGGGGGACAGGCCTGGTGATGAAACTGTCTTGGCAGCGTATTTCTTTTCAGTCTTCATGTCTCCAGCTACTACTTAGCTAAGGAACACAAAAGGGAAAAGTAAGATTAACTGTACTTTGGCACGTATTCCTACGGCAAAGTGAGTGAAAAGCCAGAGGGTTTGGAATTGCTACTGAGCTTTAATATTCATCCTTTGTCTGGTGGTGCAGGAGTCCCTGTGATTCTTGATTAGGAATCCCTGGCTGTCTGTCCAGTTCATATGCCTTCTTCAGCACCAGGTTTGCAGTCAGCATGGATCTTAGAGGAGAACGCAGTGCAGGACAAAATGGAAATTGCCAGCTCTGTGGGCAACATTATATAGAGTTTAACTTTATTCTTCCTGGTTTTGTGGTAAATGAAGAATTTCATAATGCAGAAAATGCAAAAACCCCCACTGATGCTGAATATGTGACAGAGACTGTACATTATTTCCATGCTAAACTTTTACAAGATGCCAAATTCCACAGAGCCAGCTGTGTCTGAAACATCTTGAAAAACTGAAAAATCAATGTCCTGGGTTGTTTCTTTATTAGCCTTGATCTAGCCTTCTCTGAAACAGTGTGGTAGGATTTACTGTCTTTTGAATGTCTGCAGCTACCTTCAAGTAGCTATTGTGTTGATTGTTTTAAGGGAGGGGACTGAACTCCCAATCTGTCAGAAGACTGATATACCTGCTGTTGATCTGATGTTGTTAACATTGTGCTGTATCAAGAGCAGATAATAGTGTCCTGCAAGCACAGGATGTCTTCAGACGGTGATAACAGCACAAGATTGGGAACGGTGTTTCTGATTATCTCATGGACTTTCCGTCTCACCTTTTGCTGGCCTCCTAATCCCTCCTGTGTTTCATATTCCCCTCTGTGCAGTGCCAGTGGAAGTCCTTAAGTCCTTACCTACTTAATATATAAGCATAATGCAAGTGATTTATTAGGTGGGTTTTTTCACGTTCTTTGAAATCATTTGTGAGAGACAATATAGGAGTATTGCTGCCAAATGAAATAATTTGCTGTGTATTTTAAAACTATATGTATTTGGAGCCTCATCTCAAACCAAAACTCACCTCCATGCTCAGAAAAAAAATGTCTAAAGCTTGATTCCCAGCTCATTCAGATTGTCCCTCACTGTTTGAATGGTGTGTGGATCAGACTTGCAATGTGCATCTCTCTCCCTGTGTCACTTTCTGCTTTTGCACTTGGTATTTCGTACAGGGACTTTTCCCAGTGGCAGCAAATGTCTGGCTGGCAAGGTGCTTTAAGGAGAGGGAAAAGCACGTTCCACTCCCAGAACTCAGTTCTGCACAAAGCCAGAAAGGGCAACTGCATCAGGAGCATTCACATTGCTAAGGTCCTGAGAAGTCACAGTACTATCATTATCTTAAAGGTGCAGGTGGTTTGGGGTGAGGTGCTGTTAGTGGTGCGATAGCTTTAAATAGATATTTTCCTCCTATTATTTTTGGTCAGAAACAAGAAAAAAAAATCAGGAGCAATTTTGTCTTTCAAGCTTAATGCTGTCAGTTGGGTTTGTGTTGATTCAAGTGCTCTTCCTCAGTGACCTTCATCTCCCCATGCCTGTGAAATGTGAAAGATACTGTTGAGACAAGCAAAGGCTCAAGCTCCCTCAGCTCATATCCCAAACACCACTTTAACATGGCATGTTTGATGCTGCATATTTCTGTCTCACTGAAAAAGTGGCAGTGAAAGTTACAGGATTCATCTGGGAAAGGGAACGGAGCAGAATGAAAGCCACAGAAAGCAGCACTATCTCCCCTTCCGTCCCTGTCCTCGGTCTCTACCATACCACTTCTGAATACCGAAGGCAAAATAGAGAGGTCTGAGCACTTAAAACAAGGCTTAGAAATTCACCCCACAAAAATATAAGGCCTAAAATTAAATCAGCAGGTGTGCACTTTGGAAACAATCCCAGGTCTTTATTTGCAGGGTGGATGGCTTCTGCATTTGTACTAAGAAATCAGCTTATACACACTGAAATGATTGCAAGATAGTACTAAAGGTAGTACTAACCCTCCCCGGTCATGCTTGTCTTACTGTACTTTCTTCAAGTGCATTACGCCACCACAGAAATCTGGAGGAAAAAGAAAACAGCCTGTGTTGCTTCATGCACGTATCGGGGCCGGTGCAGATCTCCTTAACACTTTGTTGCCAAATCAGCATGAACGAAGGGACTGAGGTTTGAAAAGGCAGTATTAGGAAAAGTTTAGGATAAGTAAGAATTTTTAAAATTGCAGTTTTGGGTCTTTTTAGTCTCTGGTTACAACTAGGTCTGCCTCCTGCAGTGGCTGTTGTTAGCTATGCCATGGTTCATTGTAGGTTTGGATTTACAGCACTTTGCCTTGTGCAAAGGCATCTGACAGACAATTGCTGTGCAGCAATACACATTGTCATTTCTCTGTTTCTAAACGTGTGAGCTCATCTTCATGTTTTCTGCAGATTTTTCCTCCATCTCTTTCTTTTTTCTAAGGACCTCAGTACTCCTATCTCCATATTGAAGCTGTACAGGCGATGTTGTGGGGGAAATGTGATGATCGCTTGTACTACTGGCACTTGGTGGAGCATGTAGGGGAGCACCCGTGGTGTTGCTGTAGGTGGTAGTGGACACGCAGTACCCGGAGCAGTATTTCTGCTCCTTCACCTGCCAGCCACAACAGCCGAGGCGGGGGTATTGTGGGACACAGTCCCCTTTGGCTGTGCTTGTGCTGTCTGAAGAGGTTACTCCCCCTGGGGTTGTCACTGTGCTGCTTGCCCTGGTTTCAGTCTAAATCAGCCCTGTTTCAGACTAAATCAGGTAAGCCAGATGGAACAGTTCAGAAAGGTGGTGGTTACTGTTCTTCTGACTTGAGAGAAATCGTGGAGTGTTTGTGTGAGTCACGCAGGTATAGCACGTCGCTGGCGCCAGGCTGGAGCAGGGGCCTTAGCGTGCCCAGTCACAACCAGGAGGGAAGCGTGTGAAAAGACTGTGAACTGGTACAGAGGGAAATGTGCCCCCTTCCTGGTGCAAATGAGTTACAGTATGCCTCTGCCAGAGTGGGAGAATAATAAAGATGACATATGCTGTACTGCCAGTTTGCAAAGCTGAAAACGGTTGCTTGGAGCTCGTTCCTCCTCCACATATCATTTCCTTTGGCCTGTAATCTGTGTTAGCATTACCTGTTACTGCTCCTCTGTTTTCATTCCACAAACGCTGCAAGTGAAGTTCAAAGCCATTTAAGTTTTGTGCCCTGAAGAATATGTCATATTGTTTTCTTTTTATGGGATGAAATAAATCTGTCCAATAAGAGAGTTAGCAAAGGGCCAGGTTCTCTGTGCTGACTCTTCTTGGAAGTCATTTTAGCCGAACAAGCTGAGCATCACCTGCTCTGAAAGGGGTGATGTAAAGAAAGGCTTTTGGAAGGAAAGCTGAGGTTACTACAACCAGGGGCAGGGCAGGGAAGGAGGAGGACATCCCTGTTGTGGGTAACCTGTGGGAATTAAGTAAAACCACAGAAGGAGGGAGCTGCTGGAATAGCCTGGCCAGCTGGAAAGCTTCAGAGCCTCCTGGGTGCTGCCATCTACTGTAGAAACCTGCCCCTGGCTGGAGCTGCAGCGCATTCCTCCCTTCCAAACGTGGGCACTGCAAATCTGAATGTGCATTTTTTTGTGTGTGCCATCTAAATAACAGCTCTGTTGGGTGAAGTACAGAAATAATTTCCCAGGCCAGCTGGTAGGAAATCATGGTTATAAGTCTATCAGGGAATTACAGTTTAATCGCAGTCTATACTGGAAAGACTGCACTACAGTTTAGTATTTTACATGAAAGCCTGCTATTGAAAAAATGTTACCCCCCCCACTTCAATAGATCTTTGCCGCCAACTGCAAGCAGTTTCAGCTCTGTTTAGCTGGCAGGGTTCATTGTTGACAGACTAAGAACTGGAATTAAAATGTGTGACAGTGCATTAAGGAAACACACTAAAGGGGATTTAAAATACAGTCAAAGAGAGGCAGACAGAGGGGCGGGAGAGAGGAGCTGAGCAGCTGAATGGTCGGTTGGGGTGTGGGGGTGGCAGTGGCGAGGAAGAGGTGAAGGGATCACACTTTTTTCCCTCTGGAAAAATGTTTTATAAGCAGCTAGCAAACATTGATGGCATTCTTCTGCCACTCAGCCAGCACAGAGACAGAGCAGCTTGGGTGGGTCTCACAAGCCCTGTGAGAACTGGAAGCTCTTTTTGTTTGGCTAATAGCTGAAGTGATTACTTCTGCCACTCATCCCGAGAAACTTAACAGGGCTCCTGAGGACCCCTCCCCACTAAATAGTGGCAATTACCATGGTCCCAATCAGAACCGGGGCAAGGGGAGAAGAGGAGGCCATTTGAAATAAATAAGTAAATCCTGGTCCATTACCTTTCCTGCTGGCTTATTCGGTCTTTAAATTCTTCCATTTTCAAGTTCATTTGTGAATGGCAGCTCCAAACCGGAAAAAAAAAAGCCCAACGCCCACAAAAAAAACCCCATGTGAAATGGAAAATGGGCAGGGAGGTATTTGTGAGGAGGTGCTTGCTGTGGTTACTTCTACTGTCAGGCAGGTGCCTGGTGTCTCGTTTGTTCAGAGCCACGTGCAGGGTGTCCCCAGTGCAGTGTAACACCCATATCTTGTCAGCACGTGTCCAGTTCGCTTATTTTACACATAGTTCCACTCCACGTGAAGGGGCCCCCTTGGCTGAAATGGGCAGCGTTACATTTTAAATGTCTGTGATAGTCCCTAGTCTGGTATATCATCACAATAGCTGTGTGCTACTGTTAGAAAAGGGAAAGCGTTCCTTGTACAGTCCAGCAGACAGCCACAAGGGAAGCCAGTATTCTACATGTTGCTGAAAATCGGTCATGAGGTCTGAGATGCTAAATACAAAGTGAGAAAGAAAAACCTACTTTTACAGGAGAAAGATGAAAAGAAAGTCTGTATCTTTAACTGACTGTTGTACTTTATTAAATATAGTTATAACTAAGGCCATCTCTTTGCTGATTTTCACTGTGGCTGAAAAACTGTGGGCTGTTTGTAACTATGTTTTTAAAAAACGTCCTTTTCTATTGATACCTCAGGCCTCAGGGTTTCTGAAGTAGTCAATCTTTTAAGTTCTGTACCACACCAGCTTTCCCAGTCACTGCTTATTTGTGAACAGCCTCACTAGATTTTGTGAAACACAGTGCCCATGGAAAGAGCTGAGCAACTGTTTGTAATACAGGCAGGCACACACAGTCAGCTCAAGGCCAGAACAGTTTTTTTAGAAGTTACTCCTCACCAAGTGTGGTGGTCTCACTGTACAAACTCTTGCTTTTTCTGTAGTAAGTCTCTATACTAACTCTGTTAACACTTCCCATGAAAAAAGTAGTGTCCAGAAATCAGTCTGGGGTACAGAATTTTATTTCCTGTCCAGCAGGGATGGATTTTGTTAAATGTCTTATGTCCATGCTGGAAATGCAGTTGCATGTCTTCTGTTTGGGTCTTGTTCAGTCTGATGAGCCTCTTGATCATAGAATGCTTACAGGGAATTGGGATCAGGAAGGAGACCAAAGGTTGTCAGCCCTAACAGAGCTCACATGTCTAGAATCATAGAATGGTTTAGGTTGGAAGGGACCATAAAGATCATCTAGTTCCCACCTCCCTGCCATGGGCAGGGACACATTCCAGGAGACCACGTTGCTCACAGCCCCATCCAACCTGGCCTCAAACACTTCCGGGGATGGGGCATCCACAGCTTCTCTTGGCAACCTGTTGCAGTGCCTCACTACCCTCACAGTAAAGAATTTCTTCCTGATATCTAATCTAAATCTACCCTCTTCCAGTTTAAAATCGTTACCCCTTGTCCTACCTCCCTGATAGAGTCCCTCCCAATCTTTCTTGTAGGCCCCCTTTAAGTACTGGAAGGCTCCCTGGAGCCTTCTCTTCTCCAGGATGAACAACTCCAACTCTTTCAGCCCGTCCTCATAGGACAGGTGCTCTGATCATCTTCATGGCTCTCCTCTGGACTTGCTCCAACATGTCCACGTCATTCTTGTGCTGAGGACTCCAAAGCCAGATGCAGTGCTCTAGGTGGGGTCTCGTAAGAGCAGAGTAGAGGGGCAGAATCAGGCAGAATCACCTCCCTTGACCTGCTGGCCATGCTTCTTTTTATGCAGCCCTAGATATGGTTGGCCTTCTGGGCTGCGAGCACACATTGTCAGGCCATGTTGAGCTTCTTATCCACCAACACCGCTCAAGTCCTTCTCCTCAGGGCTGCTTTCAACCCATTCTCCGCACAGGCTGTATTTGTGCTTGGGATTGCCCCAGCCCATGTGCAGGACCTTGCACTTGGCCTTGTTTCTGTAGAGATCGTTTTTTGTTAGAAAATACCCATTTCATGACATGCTTCCTCTAGTCCTTACTAGCAGATCCAACTGCTGTCCTACCAGGCTAAGCTCTTATCCTGCCCAACACCAGCCAGCCTCCACATAGATCAGAGCCCTTCAGTCCTTGCCAGACCTTGCCTTACTGCTCAGAGTCGCCTGAGGCCTGAAGTGAGATGCAGGCTGAGAGGTGCTTCGTTATGCATAATCTTTAGTCCGTTAGTGATCTCTAGTTGGGCTTTATGTAGAAGCAGAAGTGGCCTGAGGTCTAATTTGACGCCATCTTGTGAAGCCAGAGGAAGGACCTGTGGTACCACTGTGGTAACTGTAGTAATGATTGATATCTGGAGCTTTGTACCTGTCCAGTAGGGATTTAAGTTTCTTGATGCCCATGTTCCTGAAGTGTTTGCTGGAGGAGTAGAAGAAGAGTACAGACAGTACAGTCCAAATGCAATTTGGATAGACAGCAAAGATGCCCAAAGCAGTGAAAATGCTCCTTTCCTTACACAGCAATTCCCATTAATGGTTTGGTCACTGGTGATGCAATCAAGCTTAATGATGATTTATATAAGGGGTAAAGCCCCAAGGTAAAATCCGCTGTGGACTTGACATCGAGTATCCATTGGCAATACAGAATTTGAGGATGTTTTTTTTTCAAATACTGATCTGTCAAAGCTGAGCCTGATAATTATGCAGTATTTGAAAGTCATTGTGAAGGTACATTATGCTTTTTCTGAGCCGCTTTCTATGTTTTTCACTTTACTCACTTTAATCCAAAGGCTATGGGAGTTGAAAAGTCTTTTCATTGATGTCAGGTCAGGTTCTCAAGAGATTTTCTGTATCACAGTAAACATTTCATATTTGTCTTTTTTTTGTGTGTGTGTGTGTGTGTATGTGAAAATAGTTATTTACTGAGTTACGGGGCATAGTCACTGTTGCTGCAGATATTACTGCTAGAATAAATTAATCAGCAAAGATACATGTCAGAAGCTTTTCCCTTTCTGTCATCTGAATGAGATTCTACTACACCTAATAATATGTCTGGTAGATCATTCAGTAGTTGAACTGAATATAATGTAATGAGGATATGAACAAATAAGATGTCCTGGTACAAGCAGTTGTTAGTTGTACAAAGTAATTAACTTGGTAGAAGAAATTTTTATTTCTTTTAATAGAAGAATCTATTTCTCTGGTCCTGGTTTTGCTTTAATTTGTGATTTGATTTTGCTTGAATGTATTATTAGTGTGAATGCTAGGTGTTCTTGTTGCCCTCTTTGCTTCTATTGGTATTCTTTTAAAATAGTCATGAGTAAGCAGGAAACTTTGACCATTAACAAGATCCCTAGAGTTTCTTATCTTTTTGTCTAACCACATCTATTTCCCAGTATTGGAGGACTTAGCAGTTGGAAGCAATTGAATTTGAGTCAGGTGTAACTCTCAGCCAAAAAGTCTCTGGGCTGGATTAGGAATGGACACAGAAATCCTTTCAGTTTTCGTCTTTATCTTGTGGGCTTGCATGTTAATTAGAGTCATGCATGTTACCTCTTCCAGGATTTGGAAAGAGAACAGTATATATCAAAATCTCAACCTGGAGGAATTGTTAGACTTCAGGGTAACATTGCATTTTACATTTAATTTTCCTCACCTTAGCTTCTTTTACCTAATTCTCACGACTTTGAAATGTGAAATATTGCAGTGTTTATGCCACTTACTCTCAAAATAAAATAAAAAAAATGTCTAGCTTTTCACATTTGGATATATATGTATAGTGCATTTACCTGCATAACCTTAAGCTACCTGAATTTCCTAGTTTGCAAGCAAACTTGTTGTTTCTGAGGTGCCATGTATGTATGTACTGAACTTCAAAATTCCATTCTGGAAATGCGGACATGCAGTTTCCTTGTTGTGGTGCTTGTCTCAAGCTTCAGTTTGAGAACCAAAAGCCCTGAGGTCAAAATGGTCCTCATGAAGTCTGTTCGTACCTTTGAAAATCCTATCCATCTTAGATATGTGGCTTATCTGTCTCTCTCTCTCTCTATATATATATATAAAGCAAACTCTTTACCAATACTTCTCAAAAAGTGGTACAAAAATACAGTATTGTAGATGTTGTCTGCAAGCGGTGGGTTTATTGATTCAGCTTCTGTTGTGAAAGTAGCTGAAGAAACTAGACCAAGCTAGAAATGAGTCCAAGTTCAGATCTTCATCAAAACTTTCCCTACGTTGAAGAACTGTTTGCAATTAGAATCCCAATTCATGCTCGTTATAGACATAGGTCTTTTCTACAGCATTCAGAGCTGACATTTCCCTGAACTTTGTCAAATTAAGATATGGGGATATGGTTTGAACTCATTGTTAGGACAGTTTTAAGGGCTTCATTCTTCTCCAGGCAGATGTGATGCAGTTAATTTCAGTGGGTTTAGAGCAGCATAAGAATGGCTTGGCAGAGTGAAAAAATAAGTTCCTACTGAATAAAATGTGATCTTTACCAGAATCTTACTTTAGCAACTGACTTGTCTGGTGTGGTCTTTATAGCTTTGCGTTAAGATTTGTATTTACAGTGTCGTTATGCACAAAATCTTCCATAGAGAATTTTTTTTCTTTCTCATAATT
>NW_009648960.1:3297673-3349666 GCF_000708025.1 Charadrius vociferus
TGAACTGAACTATTTTGACTGGGTAAGAAAAAAATGTTAATACAGTGATTATTTTGGTCTGAACTAAGTCCTGTCGTAAAAGATAAAAGTATTAAAATTGCATTAGACATCTAAAAAAAACGCAACCCAGAATAGTAAACACATTGCAACCGTGTAAGTACTATAGCTTTGATTCTAATGCTCAGCTAATTACAGAAGAAAATAAGATCATTTCCTTCAAAATTGCAAACATTAAATATGACCTTATGTGAGGTCCTTTGAAAACTGAGGGTGCTGCCCTTGTAAATTCATCTTCTTCTGTCTTTCTTCCTTTTTTTGTCTGTTTATCTTTTCACCTAGGAACTTTAAAGTAAAAGTTACAATCTCTTCTGTTGGCTTTATTGAACCACAAATAGCCAAATCAGTTCTGCCCGAAACAGTGAACTCTCTCCCCACCTTTCATTTGCAAGTTCTTTAGCTGTCACTATTTCCAAAGGGACTGATGCATCTCGCAGGATAAGCAGGCTGAGGGCTGCCTGCAGTACAAAAGCTCAGCATGAACCAGCAATGTGCACTTTCAGTCCAGAAAGCCAACCATATCTAGGGCTGCATAAAAAGAAGCATGGCCAGTAGGTGAAGGGAGGTGATTCTGCCCCTCTACTCTGCTCTCATGAGACCCCACCTGGAGCACTGCATCCAGCTCTGGAGCCGTCAACGTAATAGGGACATGAACCTGTTGGAGCAAGTCCAGAGGAGAGCCATGAAGATGATCAGAGCACCTGTCCTATGAGGACGGGCTGAGAGAGTTGGAGTTGTTCAGCCGGGAGAAGAGAAGGCTCCAGGGAGCCTTCCAGTACTTAAAGGGGGCCTACAAGAAAGATTGGGAGGGACTCTATCAGGGAGGTAGGACAAGGGGTAACGATTTTAAACTGGAAGAGGGTAGATTTAGATTAGATATCAGGAAGAAATTCTTTACTGTGAGGGTAGTGAGGCACTGCAACAGGTTGCCAAGAGAAGCTGTGGATGCCCCATCCCCGGAAGTGTTTGAGGCCAGGTTGGATGGGGCTGTGAGCAACGTGGTCTCCTGGAATGTGTCCCTGCCCATGGCAGGGAGGTGGGAACTAGATGATCTTTATGGTCCCTTCCAACCTAAACCATTCTATGATTCTGTAATTCTATGAAAATACAGCGGTAGGGCAGAACCAGGAGGAACCTAGGTGCCCAAGGTAGGAGTGTCAGTGAAGCTGGGGTTAATGGGCTAGGATTGCCCTGCTCCGGTCATCAGAACGGAATAGCAGCTCACTGTGAAGTCTGGGTTTGTGTTTGAGAAATCCCATAAATTTTCGCAGCTCGGGCTGTTTGTATTCAACTGTTTGTCCCTTTTGTTTCTGAGAAGTATTCTTGTCCCCTCTCCCAAGAACAGCGTCTCTTGTGTTGCAGTCCCTTGGAACTGCAGGGATATGCAAGTATTAAACACCAGTAATTACTGACTTACACAATCAGCCAAAAATTGAGATATATTGTGCTGTCTCCGTGAGCCTAGCAGAGACACAATGTATTCAAGTTTTTCCTTAATAAATTTTAGTTAATTTAGCAATATATGGAAAAGTTGTCCTTCCCTGGAGACAGTCCCTGACTTCCCTGTGCCTTGGATTCAATGCAGAAGCCATTGTTCTCAGGTTTTCCTTCAAGTCTTGCAAAAAGTCTTGTTCTAACTTTCTTTGTCCTTCTTTCTACATACCATCCTGTAGTATCTCTTAGTCTCATACGGACATCTAGTTGGTGTTCAGGCAGTTCCCTTTTCCATGGCTGTTTTTTCACCCCGCGGGAGACATCTGAGCTTCCTGGTTGGGCTCCTGGGGGTGGCCTCTCTTGCTTCAGCCACCTAATCCACTCAGCATATTCAATCCCGTCTCACTCTCGTACTAAATGAAAGCTGTTTCTCACTTTCCCCTGGTTCCGTGTTGTTTCACACAACTCCTGGAATAATATTATCCATTCTCCTTTGTCACTGTTAATTCTCTCAGAAGGAAATGTGCAAAACCAACTTCCTACTTAAAATACACACACTGATGTTTCGAAAACATTTGGTGTTTTCTAGGTGTCCTAGTTTGAGCGACACAGGACTAATGTCTCTTGTAATACTTGGGAAGACTGCATTTTTAGAAGACTCTAGTGTCTGAATTTGTGAAAATATTTACTTTGTAGCCAGCTATGGTGTGTGGGTTTCAAGGGCTCAGTGTTTTCGAGCTTGCCAGGTGTGGGGATGAGGAGGAGCAAGACCTGAGAACTTGATCTAAGCTGGCCACCAGGATTATTTCGTACCATGAACGTCACATTTGATATAAATTAGAGAGTTTGCTGTGAAGTTCTCTCTCTCCCTTGATGGTTGCCATCCTGAGAACTTCGTGCCTGGTTGCCAGACCCCTGAGGCCTTCCCTTCCTCCTGAAGCCGCAGTGCTCGCAGTGTCCGACATTTGCTGGGAGTGCACAGCTTCCTACTGATAGAATTGGCTGAGTATAATCTTTGCATATTCTGTATTGGTATCGGGATCAATATTGGTTCTTTAGTGCCATTAATGTCAATTATCAAATCATATTCTATTAAATCTGTTTATATTTCAACCCTCGGGTTTCCTTGTTTTTTCCCGATTCCCCTTCCCAGGTGGAGACAGGTCATCAGGTGACAGAATGATTGTCTAAATGACAATAAATTGTTATGGGTTTCTCAAACCATAACACTAGGTCAGCTTCTGATTGTGATTTACCTGTTGTTTGTTCAACGCATACCAAGTCTGCTGTTCGGGTGCCTAGCACTGTGGGGCTATATGGTAGCATGATAGCATGATTACTGCAGTATAAATTATAATAGATTTAAAAGATGAACTAAACTTTTAGAACTTTCAGGAAGAAGTTTGAATTTCAAATGTCTGGGGAATTGCTTTCTCTATCTAAGTCTTCTTGGACATTCGTGCTCTCGCTAACAGTTGTGTTCTGAACCACCATTCCTCAGGATATTCTGAAAACTCCAGCTCCAGTCAGCTTCTATGAGATTTTCTGCCTTTGTTTAAAGCAAAATCAAAGAATGGATGAGCCTGTACACAGAGTTAAAGCATACCCTAATGTCTCAGAGGCCAAAGGGCAAATAAAAAAAAAAATCCTAAGTATTTTTAATTTCAGAATTTAGTCAGTAGTCAGTAAATATCTTTTTTTTTTTTTTTTAGAGGCTTTGGCCTGGATTTTTCAGTGATTGAGCTTGGCAGTATTGTGTCTATTATGTTAGCTGTAATTCCACTGCATAGAAAGACATGAAATGTATCCATATGATAGGTGTATTGGTGAACCTTCTGGAGTACTGAGGGATTTATTTCTATGACAGTCTGGCTTCTGGGGAATTACAGTATTGCTGCACTTACAGCAAAGATCAGAAAGATATCCCTGGCAAAAAAAAACCCCTGGATGCTGCCCAAGCTTGCTGGCCTAGATGTGCCAGGGAGCTGATGGTCCAGTTTGTGATACAAAGATGCTTCAGTATTGTCTCTCTCCTGAACAATAGTTCATAGTTCAAATGAAGCAGATGATAGTTATCAGAGCTATGTGAGGTTTGCCATCCATAGAATAAGGCCCAAGGTGTATTTATGTAGTTCATGCTTTTTCCCCCTTAGGACACAGGTGGACAGTTATTTTCCTTTAAAAAAAAGGAAGGGAAGTTATTTTCCTTTAAAAGAAATGAATGTGTAAGGTCTTGAATTTTCTTAAAACTTTTTGGAGTTAGTCTGGTTTTCTATGGAAATTAGTCTCATTGCAATCTTTGTGTCTGTCTTCAGTTTCCCTTGCAATAACTTTTCAAATGTTGGCTGAATTTATTCAGATTTGACAGGTGAGAAAAGGTCTATCTTTGTATGAGTTTCATAAAAAAAGGCATCTAGATAGATGAGACTGTGATTAGTACTCCCGCCAAAGGAAAAAAGGCACTGTAGCTCAACCACATTATTAAACAGCTGAGAGTCCATGCAGGAGACTGGCACAGAAAACATGCCCTGAGGCTGCCTCAGAGAGTCTTCCCTGCTCCTGTTTCCCTTTTTTTTTTTTTTTTTGCCACCCAGATTGCCCAGCATCCCAGTGGTAAGAACAGCAAAGTAAAATGAACCTATGTCTTTTTTCCTGGATGTATTTGAGGTAGGATTGCCTCTTGTTAGTGCAGGATACCAGTGCATCTGCAGCATCAGCATAACACATCAGGACCTTCAGAGAACGCTCAGTATTGGAAAGCTGCCTAATGCCCCCAAAACTAGCTGATCTCAAGCCCTCTGAAGTTCAGAGGAGGCTTTCAGTTGGTTTTGGAAGAGGCCTCAAGGTCCTTGAAGAGGAGCATATTAGTCTATGTTAAGCTTCATGAAGCCTTTTTGTGGTCTGGGGATGTCATCATTGCTGCAAGGTAAGCTCTACAAGTCATAGCCCCACTGCAGACTGGAAGATGGTGTAGAAATGTACAGGTCAGTGGAAACCTGTGAACTGCAGACGGGACTGTGTAGTGCAGTAGGGCACCATACAGGATTTACCAGCTTGGCCCAGATGCAGTGTCCTGGTTTGTTGCCGTGGTACTCTCAGGTTAAGAAGACCTGGGCTGCCTCTATACCTACATGCAGTGTGAGGCTAAAACAGCTGCACCGCATCCACCCTTGGCCTTTGCAACGTGTAGACAGCTTAGGATTTCCTAAGCTGCATGTTCCACCCTGTCCTTCCAGCCTCAGAGTTAGTGAGCGAAAAGTGTGCTTGCTTGTGTCTTTCCCATTCCTGAACACCTTCTGTCCATAGGGCACATCACCACATAGGGGACCGTAGCTATTGTAAGTTTGAGGCCAGGTAGTCTTCAGCCCCTCGTAGGCTAAGTTAGGTGACACTATGTCACAGAAATTTCCATGTGAAGGATAAAACTCTTGGTAGTTTTCCTGAAGAAAGGCTCTCTCTGACCCCATTACCAGCATCTCTGTAGCTGCCCTTTAGTGTCATTTAGCAACTCAGGGGAAAGATGGTTCAGCATCCCATGGGTAGGGTGCTGGTCTGCAGCTGCCCAGAGTAGGTGCACCAAGCCCTAGTTTTAGTGTAGATAGGTGTATGTTAATAGGGCAATATTTTTTCCTCTGGTAGACCTTCATGGAATTTGTGATCAATGAGGCCCCCTGGAGCTCTTTAGAAAAGCAGTTTTATGAGCAGTAGAGCTGCTGAGAGCTGGTTGCTTATGATTTATGTCTTCTGATTAGGTTATCTGGAATTTAATAAGTTCCTAGTCCTAGTTAAAGTATCCTCAATAATGTCTCTCTCTTATGTGGAGTCTCTAGTGCCCAAGAAAGACTGCGATCACAATAGCAGGAAAACTATTACAGTCTTTCTCCTCTCTTTGCCTACCTGCTTTCAGGAAACTCATAAGAATGCAAAACTTCTGAGGCACATGTAGTGCCAAATCAGGCTGAAAACAGTCAAAAGCATCAAAAATTATTAGAGAGGGACAGATAGAATGATATGATACATATGCAGGTGTCATGATTGCACCAGACAGATTTCTTAGGGACCAAAGCTAAAAAATACATGAAGTGAGGAAAAAAAAAAAAAAAGCAAATGTCAATTCAAATGAAAACAGAGAATGGTCACTTCTGAGCTCTTGTAATATAAAAGAATTGCAGCCTTTGCAGCCCAGCCCAGCCCGTTGGCGTGACTTTTAGCAGATGCAGTATAGATTCTGAGAAGCTGTTAGTACCATTCATTCTGTATGTGCTTGGCTAGAAATTTATAAATGAATTCTAATATTTCTAGAATCTGGGATTGGAGGTGCATATATGACCTGTGGTGTGTGTGCTGATGTACTAAAAGTAATTTTTATAGTGGTACAATTTGGAGAAGTGTGAGTTTTCTTGAGAGGCAGAGACAGAATTATGCATGGGTGCGTTATGGTCTAGTAATAATATCATGGGTAAGAAGCCAGTTGATAGGTGTCTATATGTGATCCCAGGTATCTTCAACCATCTCGGTGCCTCTAGAAAAGAAGTTCTGTCCGTTACAGTCCATACAACCTGGAGACTGTGCAGCATTTATTGAGCGGACCTTTTTATGCTTTCCTCAGTGACAGCTTGATTCTCCTTGCCATGCTCCTAAAGAACCCTTACTGTAAAGACCTTTTTAAAGGTATTTCTGTTTGGGGGTCACGTTGTGCCTGTGCCAGTGTTTTAATCAATGTGTTTCAGTCAAGACACAGAAACATTTTAAGCCTGGTGCCAGTTAGTTTTAATTGAAGAGTATAAAAAAACCCCAGCATGATTGGGTCCTTAGGGAAATGGTGAGTTTCTACAGCTGAGCCTTTGAAATATCTATGCAGTTTAAAAGACAGAGGGAAGTAACTGTGAATGAAGCAGCCGAGAGGTGGAGGTATGGCTGAAAAATTCCAGCAAAGAGACATGTGGAAACTGCGCTTGGAGATTTCTCATATGTTTGGACCTGATCCAAATGAACCAAAATCAACAGGAGACTGAGACTTTTCTAATCACTGCACTGATTTTACTGTTAGCAGACTCTTTCTTTTATGAATCTTCTCATTTCAATACTAAGAAAAAGAAGGTTCATGTGTCTATATGGCAATTTGGCAAAAACAATTGTGGTTATGTGGCAAATCAGCAGTGCTGGACCAATAGTCCGAGCATGGAAATGCTGCTGCAGAACTGCAGGAGGAACTGGGACAACTTCTTAGGTGAGGTGCTAGCAGCCAGTCCCCAGAAGGTCTTGGTCACAGGTTAGAGGAAGAAGCTGATTCCTGTTAAAAGGCCTTTGGCTACTCCAAGCAATGCCTTATGCATAGTCTGTAGCTGGGACTATGTTTGTCATTGTAAATCATAGGAAAATTCATGGCTGTAGTTTAGAGTGAGAGGCAAAAAGGTATGGGTTCATAGCTGGGGAGAAAAGTCAAATGTGAGTCTTCTCAAAGAAGACGGGATTTTAGAGGAGCCCAAGGGTGGCTCGGTTTCCTCTGCTCCCCTGGTGAATTACTTTGCCAATGGTTAAAAAGCATTTCAACCTGCTTTGCATGTTCTAGCTGGATGCTGGGCAGTGGTAGCAGTGCTGACCCAAGGCTTGAACCTGTCTCAGCTGTAGTTAATGGAAGAACTCCCTTTAAGTTTAGTGAATCAGGAACTGAGTCTTAAGACACTTGAAATGTTACTATCAGTGGAAATACATCTGCCCCGATTCCTCTTTGTTCTACTCAGGTCACCTGTTTCAGCTCAGCAGCTCTCAAAATTTCCAATGTATTCACCCACGTACATGCTCAAATCTTGAGATGTCAAAGTCATGAGTCTTTTTCTTTCTTTTCAAATAAATCATGGCATCCATGACTCCGGAGACAGCTTGACAAAAATGTAGCTGTAACTGAAGTATTTGCTCTAGCTGGGAAGTGTACAGAGATTAATTAAAACAGCCAGTTCTCACTCGCTGAGAAGTTTCTCAGATTTGGGAACAGAAACCTCCAGCGCTGGGATACACCTTAAAAATTAAAGGCCTTTGAAAGCTTGAGCCAAATCACATTTAGATATTTCTGGGATCTAGGCAAAAAGAATAATCAGTTTTGTCTTGAGGACATAATGAAGATTTCTTTTTAGGGATTTACAAGTAGTTTCTCCTCTATGTAGGGTAGTGGTGCCTTGGTAAAACCATAGAACCACCTTGCAGGATGAGTGAACTGATGTATAGCACAAAATATTACTGCAGTCAGTGCTCCATAATTATCTGAGTCCATATACCTAAAGGGTAGAATTATACTTTATTTTGTGTGAGTAACCTGTAACAAAGCAATGTGAGGGCTTGTCTAAACTTGCCTTGGATGCGTTATCCCCACATCTCCATGGAGTCGGTGTTACTGTCTAGATAGGACTGAGCTGAGGTAGAGAAGCAGGGAAGGGGACAGGTTGTGCACTCCAGTGCAATGGGCAGTGCTCAGCTGTCCCTTACTTTGCCAGTGCAAAGTCACTGGCTGTTGTCTCCATACGCTCAAGGAGCATATGGAACTTTCATATGTTCTTGGATAAATTATCTGTCTTATAAACATCCTCCTCAGCATCATGAAGTGAAAAGAAAAAAAGTGACAGGTTATATTTAATGATTAACCCCCCCACACACGCACTAAAGGCTATTCAGTCTGAATGCACGTAACTAGCGGGGCACGATGGCAGTTTGACTCACACTCTGTGGGCTCTCACTGTCAACACAGCGATGCTCTGAACCATTAATAATAATGTGACGTTTTAGCTGGGGGGAGATACGTGTCTCTTGAAACCGCATTTCTGTCTTCCACCCACCCCACTCTAGCAGTCATCAGGATTTATTGAATAAGGTTAATGGATTATTTAGCAGGTTTCTCCAGCCATTATCAGCTAGCACACTCTGTTTATGTGGCTGGCCTCTTCTGTTCTGTCAGCTGTCATAAGCTTCTCAATTAGAAAAGGCAAAAAAAAAGTATGAAATAGGTAACTATGGTTACCTGTGATGTGGGTTTTTAAGAAGTGCTCAGAAACCTAGTGGCAACAGAGTTTGGAAGTTCAAAGCTTTAATTTATTCAAGAACTCTCTTGAATCAGAGTATCAAAAGCATTTAGAATACGTTCAGAACATTTTCTTTTGTAGAACAATATTGCAGTCCTAAGCAGAAGCCATCATACAGACCAGCTGCTTGCTTTGCTCACGTGAGAAGAAAATAGGAGCAGGAGAGGATAAATATGCCCTTGTTCCACTTTTCTTCTGCAGAGACTGGTGGCCTTTGCAGTAGAATAGCTTGTGAAAGCGGTGGTTTCCTGGAGAAGTGGTGCTTCTGTGTCCTATTGTATTTCTGTTTACACAGAAATGATGATTTTTAAAGTGGTCATACAGAGACCTGAAGCTATGTTTGCTTCAGGAGCATCTTTCAAGTAAAGGTGCCTACCTCAGGAATTCAGCCCCAATCATGCTGTCTGCTGAGGAAACAAAAAAAATAATCATCCAAGCTTAATTTAATGAGAAGACAGGATAATGTTAAAAGCTTTTAATTGGTCCAGAAGTGTCCCATGAAAAATGTGTCTTGAGGTCAAAAACTTCCTCCCTCAAGTGTTTCAGGGGGATCAGTGGAATTATATGCATACTTGCCTTTTGCAAAGCAGGGAGCTGCTGTGTGCTCTTCTTGGAGGATTTTCATCTGAACACACAAGATAGCAGCCACCACAGTGTTCTCTGTACGTGCAGTGGGCACTGTCCAAGAGAAGGGGAGAATAAGAAGTTTAGTTGTCCAAAAACATTGACTCATCAGAACCAGCCAAGTACACGGAGTACAGGAAAGACCTGTTTTGTCACTATTTTATTATCATAACATGCAATATAAGGTGAATGCTGGAAAACCTAGCATCCAGTCTGGCAGCTCTAGGTGTATTATAGCTGCTCTGTATTTTGTGCATCGCATGCTAACGCTCCTGGGCTGCGGAGGGGTGGTAGGGTTGGGGGACCTGACTGACAGAAGCCAGCACCAAAAATGTTTTTCTCCAGCCCCTGCCTAGCTGCTTCTAAAGCCAGGCAAATTCAGTCTTTCACAGTAATTAAGCATTTGTCAGGTTGCAAGGTGTAGTCTTCAGGTGTTGGAGAAGTCAGATAACTGAATTTGTCAGTTATTGCTGAATCCCAAGAGTGACCTCCAGGAGTTACAAAGTGCACTTATCCCTCTGTTAGATGTTTGCTGGATCTGGTCTTCATGCTGGTGATTTTGCTTTGTTGTAAGACCATTTTCTAGAAAGGCAGCACAGTAACTCTGAAGCCTCTAAATGCTTACCCCAAGTCCTCCTGTTTAACCAACTTGAAACAAATAGCATATAATTTATTAAGGGTGCGTAAAGCTGAGAGTATTGCAGTTCAGGCAGATGCAGGGCATAGCCATGAAAGGTCACAGTTCTTACAGTATTGTTTGAAGTGCTGGAGAATTTCTAATGTGTTTGCGCTGTGGCTTCGTTCATTCTGAAACTGAGGGAAGGCTGTGCTTGTATCTGTTAATCTGGAGGCTCCTTATTAATAGGCTGCACACTTCATTGATTTTTAATTAATTTCTGAAGAGACACAGAGGATAAGTGCTGCAGCCCACAGACATCTCTGTACTTATTGCAGTCCACATCTGTATTGATCGCCTGCCTAAGGAGCAGAAGTAATCCATTTTAAATACACTTTCTTAGAGAGAGTGAATGCTCTACACAATACACTCTCCCGATTGTAATTGTATTGGCAAGAGGTCAGTGGCTGGGGTTGGGGAAAGGTAGCCCGTTGTTTAGCATGCTGCTGGCTGTCCGATCGCGGGCTTCTCTGCAGGCTTTGTTTCAAGAAAGCCACGTTATCTCCCTCAGGGGCAGTTTATAAATGCAGAGTATTAAGAAAGCACTGGTCACAGCTCCACTGTTAAAGTTGCACTGGGAGGTCCTTTATAGGACGCATTTAGCCTGCTTACCTGTTCAGAGGAAGCAGCTGGAGTAAGTTTAACTGTAGCAATTAATCTAAGAGAGAAGAATAGCATTCAAAAAGCCCTTTCAAATCACTAATGCGCTGATACCTCTCTCTTTGGTTGCCACTTTGAAAAGCATCAAACACTTTCCAGGAGTATGTGATCCACTGGGAGCTGAAAGCTGAAGTCTGTGAGCACTCCCCAAATCAGAGGATACGTACATACTTCCTGCTGGCATGTGTAGCACAGGTTACTAGGATTCGCTTTTGAAACAGTAATTCACAGTCTTTGTCATAAGGAATGTATTACTGCCAGCCTCTTAACTGTAGCTACTTTGCAGTGAGTGTTTATTGCCCAGCAAGGAGAGTTTTGCAGTCGTAAGTGTATTATTTAGGCAGTTAGTTCTTATTTAAAGGCTTCTTTTACAGAAAAAGGTAACATGTAGCTACAGTTGCAGCCAAAACAGTGCCGAGTACTTCTGTACTGCCTGGACAAAGGTGGGTTGTGTTAACATTAGTGGACATGGCAAGTGTTAAGTTCTCACTCGTAGAGCCCAGGCCCTGTGGTACATCTGGGGAAGTGGGTCCCTGCCATGACACAGAAATCTGCATCTGAACAGTCAGTATTTTTCTTATAAAGGGACCGTCAGTAGATTTCTACCTTGCTTTTTTCTCTTCCTACATGGGGCAATGCACCCAAAGGACAGTCTCTTGAAAACACCTGACTGGTTTGTGCGCTTACCTTCAGAAGCCCTTGTGAGAAGCAGATACTGCAGAGCTAGCAGGGACACATCAGATCTAAGTACTTTATCAGTGTTGGGGGTGACCCTTTACCCATGAGTCCCTGACTTTATTAAGTTTTTCCTATTACAGCTCTTGGTCCTGTTCAGAAACCATCTTGGTGTGTCTCTGTTGCAACGTATATTTGTGCATTGCATTTCTGTGGGTCTAATGAGGGTATGAGAGGAGCTGCAAAGCTGTATCCAGGTTACTGTGTCCTTACTGGTGATATGCTTAGTATAAGCGCAGCTACAAGCTACAGTTTCTCTCGCCTCTTTGGGCTGTGGTACCGTAAGATGAGCTGTGATTTTCTTCAGAGATTATAAGACAACATCCCTGTCCTTTTGAGCACTTTGGGAATAGGGAGAAGGTACTGCAGGAGGCTAAGGTAGCCTGTGTCCACACAGCCCAGGAGGCTGAGACACCTGGCCCAAGTGAAGTGGCAACACAGCCAGAATGAGCCAGTTTGCCATTGAAGGCACTAAAGCTGGCATAGGAGAGCACCTTGCACCCAGCTGTCTTAAGGAAGCACTGTGGCAATGGTCTTGAGTTAATTCCAAAATGGAGATTAGATACAACTCCACTGCTTCCTCCCTTGGGAATGCCATGCAAAGGAATGAACTTTTTTTTTTCTCCTGTTCTAAACATCCCATGTAGCAGCTGCACAGATGTGACTGTAGGTGGGACCAGAACTTGGAGGCACATGCAGTATGGGCAGTATTGAAATACGTGTTTGCTACTTAATGTATTTATGTAACATTTTTCATCGGAAGAACATGAAGTGCTTCACAGACTCTTTATGTTCAGCACCACCTAATCTAGATATCTGCATAATTTGAGGGAACCAGGGAGACGACTCATACTTTTAGCAAGAGTTCAGACAGAGGACGTGTTTGATGATACCAGTGGAACAAACTCACCTTCTGGTGATGCCCGAAGAACTTCAACACCCACCCAGGATAGATAGCTAGGTTTTAAAGACCCCACAACCTCAGAATCCTGAACCAGTTCAGTGGTGACCCATTTATCTGTGCTTTGAAGGGGTGAGAAGACACTCCTAAGATTTTAATTTAGGATTGCAGTGGGTCTGGGCCCATCAAAATGTCTGCTCAGTCTAGTCAGTTAAGTCTTGAAATGTCATAAGCTTGTGAACTTGCTTCTCCTCTCATTTCTTCCTATTCTTTCTCCCTTTATGCATCACCTGTCATTTTGGAGTAACCTGCATTTTTCCTGTGATTCTCATCTAAGCTATAGCCTCATAGCCTCTTGCCCTTACCTTTTGCTTCCTGACTTTGTTTTGACCTGTTATGCTTTAGCGTCTTTTTTATTCTGTGTCTTGGGCCATAGCTCAGCAGTGCAGTAAATCAAGCTTTAGGACTCCTATTACTGGAACAAATATACTGCAGCAGCCACATGATGCAGAGCAAAGATCTGGTGTAGACTTTTTTTCCCCAGACTTGTTCTTTTGATGGGTAAGTGGCATGTTTATACTGCCACAGGTGGCGTGTGTCCTCCTGTGGTTGGTATGAAGCCAGCTCATCTCAATTTTGTGCTTCAGCTGAGTCAGCCAATGTGTGATCACGCTCCCATGTGTGAGCAGACAGAATTTGTATTTCTGAGTGATCCACAAGTGCAGAGATGTAAGACTAACCTGTGGGCAAAACATCACCGCTAACTCCTTTCACAACAGAACTAGCTGGAGTTACCTGTGCAGGAGTTGTATTCGCACTGGTTATCTTTCCATAGGGTTAGTAATCCAGCTGCACTGGGATCCTGCCTCTTAAGTCAGGTACAGATAATCTTGGGCTTGCTTCTGGGTACTCTGAACTGTTTAGTCCGAAACCATTTAGCAATGTCACAGCAGGACTGTGAGAAAAGGGATATATATTAGCAGGCATGAATACACAGCATCAACACTGCTCATGTCACACCATCCTGGCGTGCAGGTCTAGCAAAGTTGCAGTTGTGTGGTCCTGGTCAGGTGGACAGATCCAAAGCAGCTGTAGGAAAATCCAGCTAGTTATGGCAGCTTTGTATCCTAAGGCTGCATCTAAAGACAGCCGGCTTGAGATAAAAGCACTTTTACCCCAAGATACGGCTTGTTACATGTGAATAGCACATTGCTTCAAACTTAAAACTGTAGAGAAGAGAAACTTTGAAAGACAGCAAGCTTAGTCAAGGGAACAGGATATGGCAAGAAGTATATTACTGTCACATAAACTTTCTTTGTCTGCCCTTTACCAAAGAGAGAAAGAGGTATTAGTTTACCCCATATAAACAGGAAGTAATTGAACTCCTAAGTATTTGGGGTTATACCACAGCCCAGGATGCAGGAATGGGCGCCCCTTATCACCTTTACCAGGGTTGGCAGAACTCCGGACGTTTTTCAGAAATCCTTGGCAGCTACCCTGGTGGGGGTGTGCATAGCACAAGGTGCGAGTCCCCAGCTCAGTCTGGCAGCTTTGGACTGAAATAGTTCGCTTTCCCTTGGCTGTGAGGATGACCTCCAGTCCCAGCTCCCAAGCAGACCTACATAACAAATCACACCTCTGCAGCTGAGTCAGTGTATTTCAGAGCAGTGTCAGTTTTTCCCTCCCACAGCTATCTCTGGAGTAACAGCTACTTAGATGATTCTGGTTGCTCCTGACAACAAAGGGCACTGCGTTTTCCTTGAAAGCTTATTTAGCCCCAGGTAAAATTACACTTTTTCCATGGGGTAAGCGGGGAAAAGATGATCATTTCAAGCTTTCTGTAGTGATTCCTGTTATTAAGCTAGCCTCAAGTTATTAGGATGAAAAGAGGGCAGTCTCCAAGCTTGGAGATTAACGTCCATGAGATTTGAGTTGGGCTTGAAATTTTCTTCCTTCACGTACCTGTTTGATGAATCTGCCATGTGTGCTGGCTTTGGTGGGTGGAAGTTATTATCGAAGAAAGGCAGGCTGCTCTTAATTTCTGGATGGGATAAGATCAACATTCCCTCCATTTAGGGAATATTATAGAATATTATAGAAAATTCTATATAGAATAATATAGAATATTATAGAAAACAGCAAAAAAAGTGTTTATAGTACATCCACTGTCTGCTGGTATTGGTGAAGTTCTTGGGGCAGATGAAGGTCTTTATTCTTATCTTTTTAATTTGAATTGTCTTGCAAAATGATGTCTTGCATCGTGCAAAGACATATGTATGTACTTAAACTTTAGTTAGTGATTCAACACACTTCAGTTCATCTCTGGTAATTATCCCAAAAGGACTTTGCATTTAATGACTTGCATACCTGCTTAAATTCTGTCCTGAGTAATGAGTACCTTTTTTTCTGGAAATGAGGTGCAGTCACCTCATGGAAAGAGCTTTCAGAAAAGGCTCATGCGGTTCAAAGAGTTGGACATGCCTTGAACGGCGGCTGCCACCTTTGAAATGAATCCAGAAGCATCCTCAGCAAGGAGGTGGGACTCTGAAAAGTCCAGAAAAGTGAAGGAAATCAAATAACATTCTGTGTGAAACAGTCTGTGCTTGTAACTCTTATGCGCTGAGCTGTACTAATGGAGGCTGTGCTCAGAAACTGCCCTCAGGAACTGGAAGACGAATGACAGCAGCAGAAAGTAACACTGGCAGTAAAGTAAGAAAACAGAAAATTATGACCATGTCTTAAAGGCAGGAGATTTCAGGGGACAAACCCATAACTTTCCAGAAAAGCATAATTTTCCTTTCAAAAAAAAATCCTTTATTCTTTTATTTCCACCACCAGCCCACCTTTGATGATACTCCTCTGTAGATGTCTGCAGCACTGGAAGTCCTAATATTTTATGAACCTAATTTGATACTTTCTACTAGAGTTCAGCACTTAGAAAGATCATATAGCTGTCCCATCTCATTGTGTTCTCTCCTCCCTTGGATATTTTGACAGAAAGTCTCCTTTCCACTGTCCCACTTCAGTTTGTTGCCAGCACATGTCATTTTCAGGTCTGTCATTTTGATTGTGAAAAGAGCATGAGCGTACCTGACTGTACCTGAAACGACCACACCAAATCTGTCTATCCACAGTCCCAGAGACTTCACAAACACTCCGTAATAAAACTGGGAAAGACTTTCTTCTTTTATAGCTCTTAATGACTAACATTTAGTCTACTCAACAAGACAATTTTTGTTCTATGACATTTCTAGCCAGCTCCGAGAGCAAACTGATGGGTAGAGGGCAGGATTCACCCCAGCTAATAAAACAGCTGATTCCCCCCAGCCCCTGTTATTGCATAGAAAATTATCAAGGCTGAAAAGTGCCAGGCAGGAAATGCTTACTGGAGTTCAGCTCCTAGTGGCCATTTACATCTTTCCTGTCCACCTTCCTTTGAACAAAGCCATCTTGGCCTATTCTACCCCTCAGCATTGCTATTAGTTTCCCCGGTGCTGTTGCAAGCTTTGTGTGAAATGTATAAACATGTGGGCAGGTCAGGTTAGTAATTGTGTAGGCGAGGATAAAAGACCTTTAACACTAATCAAAGTCCTGGCAAGGGCATTTGTGGCTGCTTCTGAAAGGAGAATTTACATTTTCACAGTTTCACATAATCACACAGGTAGAAGGGATCGAGGCTACAGGCAGTTTTACTGCTATTGTATGCCAAAGTAAAGATCCATATAGCACAGGTTTGGCTTTGTATGTGACTCTGGTACTGGGTGAGGATAAGGGGCGCAATTGTGAAAAATAGAAGGCTGTTCCTCGCTCATCCTGAACTTCCAAAGGGAATTCCTCAACTTATCTGTGTTATAGCTGTTTGCAGTGGCTGTTTGACTTCTTAATAGCATTAGGCACTGATTCAGAGAGTGATTTTATGTTAAGGGATCCAAGCAGTAATTGCATTTCTAATGACATTCTCTGTGAGAAAACCTCTGTCGTGACTGTGATGAGGAAATATCTGTGACGGGTAGGTCATGGCTGATCCTTGTGTTCGTGTGAGATTAATCTGGGCTCAGAAATAAAGGGACAACTGATCCTTAATGATTTAATGTTGAACTTTTTCCTCTCAGTGGTTTCCGCATAAAAGTCCCACCCTATTGTGGATGTTCTAATATGTGTACTGAAGTATGGGGTTTCTTATTATCTGGATATTTTATACTTTGATAATTATATGGGATCTGCATAGCCCTAATTTGGACAAGTCCTGAAGGGCGTTTCATTTCCTCAGCCTCACAGATCACACCACAAATGGCACAGTGGAGTGTCTTTTGGATCAGGCTTTAAAGTGTTATTTTTACAAAGAGATCTCTTTCCATTGTCAGGGTCTAGGGTCACTTGTAGTACTGACTTGTAACTCTCATAAAATGTCCTCTTGGTATTTGATCATAGGCTTTTTGGGTGGTGATGGCACCAGCTGTGTAATACAGACAGTGGTTTTTTGTAATCGTTTTTCTGTGTCATGTAAAAAGATTAGAAATGCATATAGAGCACTTTTCCTGCCAGTTTCAAAAATGCCTTCAGATGATGATTCTTCACATAGTGTATGTTTAGGCAGCATTGCTGCAGTGAATACTGTAAGATTCCCGTTTTTAGATTGTTTTCATTCTGCTTGTATAATCTTGTTTATTGAAAGTATATACCTTTTTTCTTATTCTTCCACCATCCACCTTTAGAACTTGTTGATAGGATATCAGGTAAATTGAACAAGTTTACACTGGGTATTCCTAAGAGGATTTACATTTCTGCAGGTCATGGACCTGGAGAGGATTTTGTAGCTGTTAACCCTATATGGGTTGCTTTTAGCTTTGCAGATAATGCAGGTGGGAAAAATCCCTGAGAAGCTTGTTTGACAAAGGTGAAGTAAACTGTTAAGTACAGTGATACACAGACAGCTATTTCTGCCCTCTTTCTGGATGGAAAAGAAAACCAGGTGTGGTATTGATTAGGAGCAGTGTTCAGGTTAGTGATTAAACGTCTTTCTTGTACATAAGAGAGCATGAGGTTAGGTTGAATAAAATACAGTCTTACTAAGACGATATTAAATAATACCACAAGATTGAAATAAGTGGTAATGAATGAGTAGAATAAACAGTGAAACATCCTAAAGTGTTAGCCTACATGTTTAAAAATGCTTGGAAATTAAATACCTAGAGAAGGTAAAATAAGACCAAGGAAGCACAGTTAAGGGTTTGATTGTTTAACTCTTTCAATGAAGGATGTTTCTGGACACCTTACCATCCATTCCTGCCATCACTAGCTAAAGATGGGAGGCTAAAGCTTTGGTACAGGTCATCTGTTCTGATTTTAACAAGACAGAAATTCTATTTCTTCATTTCTGCCAAAAGAAATCTGCAATGTCTTCATATCATTCCAGTGCTGATAGGTGCAAGTTAATGCATTAAAAATGACAATTTTATTTGGGCCTAGTGTATTCTTATACCAACAGAATTCTCTCATCAAATTCTCTGGGTTCTTGTGACCTTTGTCAGATTCTGCCCACAAAGATTTGTTTGCAGGTTTGAACCTTTCTCCCCCCTGCCCCATATTCTGAGGTATTGAGATTTTTGACCAAATAAGAATATTAGAAGTTATGTCAAATCTATGAAGTTTTAGAAGTATTTCTGTTAATTCTAAAAATTTGAGATATTTCCTAAACTAAGTAGAAAGAAAGTGTAAGCAGCACCTTGGCACTTTTTGGTCAGGGAGGAACTCTTCTGCAGTGAAAGATGCAAGATCGAAGAGAGATACTGAACCCCGTGGAAGCTGGAGGAAGACTATGAGCTGCAGGAGAGAAGTGTTTGGGGGAAGCGTAAGGGCATCTGTCTGTTTGCACATGACATGCACATGGTGCTCTCTCAGTGGCTTTCTGAGGCTTGTCTGGACAGGTTGGTTAACATCTACCTGTAGACATCTCATCTGCAAGACCCCCAGGTGAAAGGGAAAGACATGGGACTGGGAGGTTGCTGTAATCCACCTGCTTCCCAGAGTACTTGGTATGAGCAATGTTGTTGAAGCGCTTTCTGGTTACTGTTCAGTGTTAGAGATGTGAAAAAGGATTTATATGAATTCCCAATCTGCCTCAATTTTACGGGGCCACTTTTGTGGTTGTTTTCTCTCTATTACACAGTGTCGTTGCTTTTGACTGTGTTGTCTTTTCCCAGTTGGATTTCTTCAGATGGTAATTCTTGTGCTAAGTTATGGTGCCTCTGGTTTCGTAGCACGTTTGTTGTGTGACTCACAACTGTTTGACCTATAGGATTTATTTGTCCTTTTTCTACAGGTTTTAATTTGGTGTCAAAAAACATTATGCTTTCAAAGACTTACAGTTCTGATGTTCAACAGCCAAAAGTATTGATTTGCAATTGGCAGGAGGGTGTATTTACTTCAACTAGCAGTGCTTTTAAAAAAATAATTCCATTTGCTTTATGCCAAAGAGTCCCTGTGTCCCCTTTCAGACCACCTTCGGGTTGACTGCAGCAAACACTACCACATTAAAAATGAAATAGTGTTTATGCCAAATGTTCTCCCACGTATTTTCAAACCTTTTAGCGGTGTTTGCACTGAAATTCTTCGCCTAAAAGCCACAACAGTTCAGAGCTCCGTTTGATGCTTTTTCTAAAGACATTCACTTTCTGTCAAGAAAGGGCTACATTCTGGCCCAGTGATCACAAGTGGTGGCTTACCCATATGCATTGTCCTCCTGGTATGTATGGGGATAGGTACGTGTGAGCTTGTTATGCTGTGAAAGGGAATAAAATCTGGCCCATGACACTGAGTAATCTGGTTATTTTAATCACTACCTGTGACTCTCTGAATTATCATCTGTATTATGAGGTAATATGATCTCTTCGGTATTCAACAATGTCTATTAAAAATTACCATATATATTATACAGAGCTAATATATTAAGATATACCTTAAGGGTAATTATCAAGTGTGTAATTTCATCTGTAGGTTCTCATAATGATGGTTAATGTCATAAATGCCTTTTAATGAAATTATAGGCCTGTAACCCTGCCTGACTATCCTTTGTGTGTCATACAATTAATAAGACCAAGCTTTGGTGTTCATCTCAGTGTCACAAAGCATCATGTAAACTTCCATGAGGTTAGTCTCTCATCAGAGTAAGAATAAGGTTAAGGCCAGGTAGCTTGAGTGTATGTTACCTTATCTTTAAAAGCAGCTGGATGGGCTTGTTAACAAAAGTACTTCTAACAGAACATATATGCTCATTAAAAAAAAAAAAAAAGGCCATTGATCTAGTGTCTTATTATAATACTACACGGAAATTTTAAGGGAGTGAAAAGGCAAGTGGGTTGCAGAAGTTGGAATAAAGAATTGTTTTCCTTCTAATTCACTGAGGGTAGTGAAAATTTGTGTCCAACTGAAAAGCATTTGGAGATGGATAAGAAGCTTCATCTTGAGTGGAAGACACTTGCCTGGAACGTAGAAGAGCTGGAGTTGTTTTGCAGTCTGACCTAATGTCCGTGGGGCTCTGGCTAAGTTGATTATTTTTTATCATCTTCAGATTTAGTGTCTGAAAAATTAGGGGCATAATATTTCTTTTCTTTGTCTTACATTTCCAGGTTTTAAACTTGCTGGAGCAAAGGAGATGTCTATGTGGGTTTTTGTTTTTTTTTTCCTTTGGCAGTTACCATAGAATCTTACAGAATTGTTCAAATTGGAAGGAACCAAAAGTCATCTAATCCCACCTCCTGCTCAGATCAAGGGCAGTATTGAACTTCTGCCCTCCAGGCCATTTTCTTATTGTGAATACTAATAAGGGAACCAGAAATTTTACATGTCACCAGTGAATAGTAGTTCTAAAAATCAGGTAAGACTCATTAAGGTTATTTGCTGTTCTTTGTCTTTCAGGGAATGATGTACCTGGAAGAGAGGAGACTTGTCCACCGGGACTTGGCAGCCCGTAATGTCTTGGTGAAATCACCAAACCACGTGAAGATCACTGACTTTGGATTGGCCAGACTTTTGGAAGGGGATGAGAAGGAGTATAATGCTGATGGAGGGAAGGTGAGTGCTGTACATGTCTGGAAGTAAATATATTACTGTGACAAACCTCCTGAAGTTACTCTTTAGGGCAGTATATCCTTATGGGACTATTACCTGTGTAAGAAAATCTGTCAGTGACTTAGCAAACTGTGTTGTGACAGTACACATAAAAGCTGCACATTTTTTGCTCACTGAGCTTCTCTAGATGCCAAAATATAATTGTCTGAACAGTTTTCACACTCAGAATTAGGTTTTATTCATATGCATCATTTCGTATCTTGTTTTGAAGACTTCTGAAGTCAGTTCAATGAATGACGTATGTTGTAGCACATTTCTGCCAAGCCCCTTTCTCTGGTCAGTATGGACCTCAATAACTTGCAGTCCCATTTTCCCAGACAAGTAATTTTCCAGAAACTAAAAGGAAGGCCACAAAGCATATTTGTATTTGTAGCATGTGAGAGTTTACATATGCTCAGCAAAGAGCCACCTCTTCTATCACACTGGAAGAGCCTGTATATGCCATTTCTTGCATCCAAGTCTCCAATACCACGCTGAATGCCAGGCCACTAAAAAGCTAGCTTGAGGATAATTTTGAAACCAGACATTTTCCCATGTTACTTTTCAGCATACCGCACAACATTCATGCTGTGCCTCACCTTATTTCTAATGCCTTCAGATTAATGCATTATAAAATTTAGAAGGCTGTAAGTAAAGGCTGTAAGTACATTCTGCTGCCGGCTGCTCCCTAAACATCTTGAAATTCCACATTTCAACCTGTCACAAAATCCCAAGGGATTCTGCCTCTCCTGTCATTCCTTTTCCTGAATGTTCAGTTTGCTTTCTGTCTACTTGCTATCTTTGTTTTTCTGTGCTCACTCATGCCCTTGTCTGGGACAAACAGCTGTTGCCAGTGTGTGCATTTCTCCTGGATGGGCTGCTGCTTTATTTGTGTGGCTGCTGCCCTTGGCAGCTGCTGCGTGGAGTACAGTCAATGAGGTGAAGAGCTTGAAAGGAGTCACCGGTGCTTTCCCATTTCCCCAGTAAAGAGACCTCCTGGCAGGGAAGGTGGAGTTTTGGCAGTCTTCCCTGATTCCTTCAGTTCTCTGATCCCCTCTTCAGTAACCCCTCTGCCTCTTCCCTCCATCAGCCAGTGAATGACAGAAAATGAGCTGGTCCTTGCAAACCAGCTGTTCCCTGGCAGCTGTTAGATGGTGTCTTGGACTTGTGGGGCCAATCACACTGCTGGGAGTTCTGGAGCAGGTTTTACACATCAGATGTGTCACTTCCCCGTTCCAGAAAAGTGTCCTGTGAAATCCAGCACACAATTGCAGCTTAAAGTTTTATAGAGAGCATGCTAAGAAAGGCTCAGACTGGACAAAAGGGAAAACTTTTTCACCATGAGGATAATGAAGCAGTTGATCAAGTTGCCCAGGGAGGTGGTGCAGTTTCCGTCCTTGGATATTTTCAAGTCCAGACTGGATAATGCCCTGAGTAACTTGGTCTGATCTCATCGCTGACTCTGCTTTGAGCCTGAGGTTGGACTAGAGACCTCCTGAGATCCCTTCCAACCTGAGTTATCCGATGCTGAGCAATGCAGCTTTGCTACTTCAGCAATTGTTCAAGTTTGGAACAACCGAGTCATATTTAACGGGAATGAACGTGATACACTTCTGCAGAGTTTAGTGGAGGGGGATGAACTGTCTTTGCAAGTGCTAAGCCAACCTTTATTAGAGAGTGCTGCTTTGCTGTAACTGTATAGGTTATGTTCATTAGCCAACTTCATGGAAGGTGTTTTCATAAGGGTTTGAATGAAGACACATCCTCTGCTTTGACACCCACCATCTGTTCAGATTTTGCGTGCAGTTACGTACGTCTCTAGCTTATTCTAGCACATCTGCCATAGTTCCAAATTAGAGGCGACCCATACAAGTTCATGCCAGGTAGAAATCTGGTTTTAATGTCTGTCCATTAGAAATTAATGGACTGCAAGACCGTGCCTCACAGGCCCAGCTCAGCAATAGGAAACACTGTGAATCTCATTTTAACATGAACTCAAGAGGGCGAACCCTTATGCCAAACCTAGGTTTGTGTTTGCCTACACAGCCTTCTCTGTCAGAAGAGGTGAGCTCACCGCAAGGGTGATTCAGAGCCAGAGGCTAACTTGGGACTTTTGACTTGCTTTCAGGAGCAGTTTTTCTCACTGCAGTAATGGTACAGAGAACTGGGAAGGCTAAGTTCCTAACAAATATTAGGAGTTAGAAATTAAGCACTGTAAATTCTCCCCATTGCCTGTTTACTCTGATGATGCTTATGTGGACAGTGAAGTATTATGGACACAGCATTATTAACTAGCCTCATTAGAGAGCAATCGAGATAGGAGTGTCTGGTTTTGTAAACTGTTGAGGCAGAAGAGCTTCTGTATTCCACTTTCTCTGCTGCACTTCAGATTTAGGAGGATTGGATGTAATTTTTGCATTGGTCTCATCTTTATATAGTATGATTAAAAAGTGAGTTGTTCCACTACATCTGAATCAGTAAAATTTGGGTGGTATAAGAATTTATATGAGAAGTTCTGCAGATAACGGAATTTCTCACCTCCATATGTTTTGTGAGGCAAAGCCCCATTCTAGAGGGCAAGAACAACCATTTCGACTGCTGAGTGGTGCTGCTTTTTTTTAAGCTTGCAGCTGAAATGGAAGCAGGGAGGAATCTGATGTCTACATACAGGTTCTATCTGTATTGTTTTAATATTAAATTTCTAATTTTGCATTTCTATTGTCTTTCCCTAGATGCCAATTAAGTGGATGGCTCTGGAGTGCATACACTACAGGAAATTTACCCATCAGAGTGATGTTTGGAGCTATGGTAAATCTTCATGTGACTAGTTTAAAAATTTGCCTCTTGTAAAGCTACAACTATGTTGTGTTACTGTGTTAAAGATACCTTCGTTTCTTAGAGGAGTTAATTCCAGTGGGTTTTGCTCTTCTTTTTTTTTTTTTCTTTTCTTCCTTTTTTTTTTTTTTTTTTTTTTTTTATGTGTAACTCTAAACAGCAATTGTTACTTGTCTCCTGCGTTAACTTCCCTGCTCACTAAAGTACATTATCATGATGTCCCTGCTGGGATGACTGCCGTAAGCTCTGGGCTGGTAGTCGTTTGGCTGATTATTATGACAGAAGAAGGACTCTTTCAGCTCAGCCACAGATTCATAAAAATACAGCTGCAGGTCATAATTTTCAGCAGTCCTTTGAAAATCTTAACTCTAAAAGCCATGAATGTCAAAAAACATTTTCAGGCTTATGGGACTTTCTGTACCTACAGTCAGATAAAAGGGAATTTGTCATAATACAGAGCAAATACAGCAAGAGAATGAAGGCAAAAAGATGAGCTCTCCAAGCTAACTAAAACAAGCGTCCATTTAATTTCATAGATAACTTGGGAATTGGTTAGACAGGTCAGGTCATGTGGACTCCACACACACCAAAAAAAATTTGCATTTGAGAAAAGAGATGTCATTTACTGTTGTTAATTCTGTGATCCAGACAAGCTATTGTGCCACAAATGCTGAGCTGCCTGCCTGTTTATCTAGTGTAGCTATTGCAAATAAAATCAGGTGGAATTTTGCAGCAGTATCTAGGGCTATGGACTCCTATTTGCATTTCCTGTTGCCATATCATTTTGAGATAAGGTGTACAATTCTATTCATTACTCACTATTACCTGTGGGTAGCAGCAAAAGACACTGTTTGCTGTGACTGGTTAGCTGTCCTCTTCTATTCAGCTGAGAAAAACATATGAAAGTTAAATCAATCATGTAAAGCTGCTCTTTCTCTTCAAATTCTGTATACCCCGTATCACTTAGGAAAAAATATGCCTCCATTTATGAAATTCATATTAAATGCAGGAACCCCAGAACATCTATAATCAGAAAGGACAAGGCCAAAAACAATTGGCAAGTTATAGTTATTGAACGTCAACAAAGAGGTGAATGAGGGTGAAATAAATGTGTGTTTTATACATATGGTAATTTTGCCCATCACCTTTCACATTAGCGTGACAGCTGGCAAAATATGGTTGCTGATCTGTAGATGTGTTTAAAATGACCTTTGCAATAAAAATAAAAGTTTAACTGGTGTGAGAACAGCATTTTCAATATCTAAGATTTTGTTTGGAGGATGAATTCTGTTACTTATGATATATGATCTTTATTTCCAGCTCGGATGCCAAAACAAATCCTATGGCTATTCAAAAGGGAATCTTGGTTTTGAAGCACAGCACTATCATAACTCAAATCCATAAAGTGATTTAAAGAAAAAAAATAATGCAAGTGGTTGTGAATGACTTACAAGGCAAAGACAATGACAGAATGTTACTCAGTGCTTTACCTTTGTGGGAAATTGATGCTCTAAGTTAGGGAACATCTGCAGTTTTTCCCCTTAAAATAATAGAGTACATCAGCCATTCATTTTCTCTTTTGATATGATAAAAGAGTGCGATGCATTCTTTTGTTATTAGATCCATTTACTTTACCACCATTTATTTGTCTTAGACCTTTCTATTGTGCCTCAGATCTCTCATGCTGCTTCTTACACCAATAAAAATGATGGAAGTTGCTTTTGAAGATTACCACAAAGCGCTGTTACACCATTTTCTGGAGCTTTTTAAATGGCAAACCAGACTTCGGTGTTTTTACAGACACTGGTAATGAAGAAGAGATTGCAGTCCAGAACTGGGCCAGAATACTGCGCTGTAAGAAATTGTGAAGGAATCTGAGTAGTATGACCTCAAATACTAACACCCTTTTTTTTCTGCCTAGGAGTCACTATCTGGGAGCTTATGACGTTTGGTGGGAAGCCGTATGATGGTATCCCAACTCGAGAGATCCCCGACCTCTTGGAGAAGGGAGAGCGGTTGCCCCAACCTCCAATCTGCACTATTGATGTTTATATGGTGATGGTGAAGTGTAAGTAATTGTCGCTTTTAATATCACTACGCTCAGTGCAAGAGAGACTTTATTTTTGAACATTTGCATCTATATTCTCTGACAGTGTTGGCTAATAGGGCAGGCTGCTTCAAAACAAAAGCTTCCCAAGATAGTGTAAATTCCATTTAAATACTGTATGCACATTTTTTGCAATTGCAAAAGATATGAATTTAGCCATGAAGGGTTGAGTTAGCTCAGCTTCTTATTACTGTCAGATGGTATCTCATATTCTTGCTGTGAAGTCAAAATTATGTGATTGTTATTGTAAACCCTTGTCATTTCCATGACAATTGATTTTGATGTTAAAAAAGATAGTATTAAACATAATTATGGTACATGGATACCCAGCCAGTGAAGGTTGTGAGGAGAAATGCTAGTTCCAAATATTGAGGAAAGAAAGCATGAATCTTTTATTGTTAGTAACAAGAATGATGATTGCAATAGTAATAATAAAAAGAAGAATTAAATTAATACAAGAAATGCTACAGAGAGGATAATTTTTTATCATTCTTAGTCCAGTACAATAATTTATGAATATTTTTACTTTAGGAAAAGAAAACAGTCTGCCTACCCTTTTATCTCCAAGATACCCACACTAGCGACAGTATCCTCCAAGGCTATGCTTCTAATTTAAAAAGAATTAGGAACATCTCTCTGGTATTTCTGGCTTAATTTAAGTGCGATTAACACACAGACATCTCATCCATCTTACATAGTCCTTTCCCTTTTGCTTTGTACACTAAAACACGAAAGAAAGAAAATAAAACTAGAAGTAGTAAATAACGTATCTTCTGAAAACAGTTTTACTGTGCATGCAGGTATGGAAATTGTCTGAATAGTGCAAGGGGTTCATGTTGGTGGAGTGCAAAAATGTTCCATCTGATAGGATTTCTAATGAGTATGAGGTGAATCTCAGTGGACAAAAGGAAGTCCTAGTAGATGGGGCATTTTGGAAGACGTAATGTTACAGCTAGGTGTACAGTCTTAGTCCTGTAATGTTTATGTGAAATTCTTTATAAGCTATAGTAGCTTTGTTTTTTCTACATTGGTCACTTCTTCAGTTAAATGGCATGAAGGAGACAAGGCTCATTTTGTTTAGCCTTCCTGGCAAATGCGAACATGTTCTTGGGAAGCTGCTGATAGAATCTTCCATTAGAAAAAGCTGACGGTGAGAGAAACTAGTTGCTGATGGTGACTGCCTATACCACCTACCTGTTTTGCAGAAAGCCTTAGCAGGAATTGAGAATTGTTGTTCTTAATGAATGTTTCTTGGAGAGTGAAGGACAAAAGAATCACCCTTACTCAATTGAAATGGCATCTAATGCCTTGTGTGAGGTCTGTGTTAATGGTGCAGACACATGAATGCAGAATTATCTGAAAAGCAGATGCGAGGTCAGTCATCCTGTAGATCTGTTGCACAGCTCTTTTTAATCTAAGTCACTGTGGAACGGTAGGTCAGTTAAAGTAAAATTGTATTTAGTAGTAACTTTGTAATAAACCCACTAGACTCGGATGAGATCAGATTCATTATATTACAGGTTAGACACATCCATAATAAAAGACTATCAGAGCTGACATCTAAATGAGCAAGACAGACACAGAAAAATGCAAGGCATTGTTTCTGTCTCTATTTTGGAGTTGGGGAACAGGAGCTTAGAGCAAATTAAGAAGAAATCCATGCAGTGTGGAACATCTAGTTTTCTCTGGGCAAGAGCAGATGTTTTCCATTTTAGATGTATCATAGAGTTCTGGTTTTCCATTCTTCTGAGCTCTTTATTGCGTCTTATCTTTAGGCCACAGCTATCAAGGGCATCTTTTTGCTTCAAACTTGTGCATTTTTAAAACCCAAATTTCTTCCCTTGGCAATTAACTGTTTTCTTTCTCATCTTTCATCTGTCCCCAGGCTGGATGATTGATGCTGACAGTCGGCCTAAATTCAAGGAGCTAGCTGCTGAATTCTCTAGAATGGCTCGAGACCCTCAGAGATACCTAGTAATTCAAGTAAGCAACTCTGCAACATCGGGGCGGGGGGGGAGGAGAAGAAATCTGTCTATCAAACCTGTCTGTTAAGGGGGTTGCCTTTGAATCTCTTAACTTCAAGGTGCTCTTGAACTTAAAGCTGACAGTGACCACAGTACTATACAAGAGTGAAGTAGAATGACCAGTGTCAGTACCTAAAAAAAAAATAAAAATAAAATCTGAAATTCACTTCCTAAGCTTGTATGTATGAGCACATATACGAGATCTGGCTTTGCAAGCTGCTCAGTACTTTGAATTCTCTCATGAAACACCAGCGGACAGTGGACCTACTTTAGACCAAGCCACAGAAAATGTATCCAACTATTTGGTAAGGTCCTGAGATGGTCCCAGTGTGTGAGGAGTTCAAATGAAAATGAAAAATCAGAAGCAAGGTGATGTTGAAACACCAGAGACCAAAGCATGGAATTAGTTTGATCCAGGTAATGATACTCTCATGCCATATCTCATGCTATATCTGCTCCACAGCATGAAGTACAGGGCACAGATGCATCCAGCTGGTCCTTAGCTTCACACTGGCATAAGAATGTCTAGCTGAAGAGCCTCCAGAAGTACAGTCGCTGCCACTTTATGTCTCCTGATTGCTTCTGGGTCTAGCGCTCGTCTCAGCATATGGTGTTCCATTTTGCTGCGTAGACATGCTAGCCTACCTATGGTGTATTATTGCACAGTGTGAATGTACGCTACTCTCCTTCAGCTTGAGGAGAAGTACAATATATTTGAAAAGTAAAATACTAGTCAAGAGGATTTGTGGTGCTGAATGTGGAATTTCTCTTGCAGTATTCCCCACTGTGTTAAATTGTAAGTTCAGCTGATACAAGCGATTCTGGAAAAATCAGTCTGATTAAATTACTTTGTTAGATAAGACATGTTCCCCTATTCCAAATACCTCTTCCCTCCCTTTCTCTCCTGTGGCCTTCCCTCCCCTGTTGTATAGTCTGGTGGATATTTCATCCTCTGATGCTACTACTCCAGTGATTCTTGCAGATAATATAGGCCATGTGCTTCTTGAGGAGAAACCAGGGTAACTCCATTGCACTGGTATCTCTGCCGTTATGACTCCCCATTCCCCCCAGATGCAGTCAAGAATGACGAGCTTGCTGTTGAGCTTTTAAACCAGCCTGTATGCGCCCTGTAGCACAGCCATCATTCCCTGCTGGATTCTGCACATGGCATAATAATTCTTGTGGAGTGGGAGGCCATTCTGTAGCCATGCAGTTAAGTTTAGCATCATTTCTATGGGCTGCTAGGTGTTTGGGGCATGGGCTGCTTTTTGTGATGCTTTGTGGTACTGAGCAAAGCGCAGCCCTGATTTGCCTCTCCAGCTTGTAGATGCTATTTCAATAAAAATATATATCATTGTTGTTGCTTTTGTTGCCTGGTTTGATTTTTATTGCTTTCAGCTCTGTTATATTCTGCAGAACTTTCCATATGGATGAGAAGGAAATTGAGCCTCCAAGTCCCTAAAAATACAAATGAAAATAAAGCAAACACCCAGACACAGCAGTTTCCATGTTATTTTTCCCCCCTATGTGAGCCTAAATAGCTGAGATATTTCACAAAATACATCAGGCCTTGACAGAACTTGGGTCAGAAACTGAGCTTGTATGGGAAAAAGAGAGAAGAAAGAATAAAAGCTCAATCACAAGAATGCCAAAAAATGACTTTGCTTGATTTATGTAGTTATTCCCTTTATGTCATCACAGTCCTGGTAAAAAAATCAAAACAAATGACGTGGATGTGGTACTTTAGAACAAACAAAGCAGCATGTGTGGTCCCTGCAGCCTGGCTGCCAGAGCATGAAGAGGCTGAAGTTCCCTGTTGGGAAATTAATCCATCTTCTGACCGTTTTCCTCTCTCAATACAATCTGTTTAGGGAGATGATCGTATGAAGCTCCCAAGCCCAAATGACAGCAAGTTCTTCCAAAACCTTCTCGATGAGGAAGATCTGGAAGATATGATGGATGCTGAAGAGTATCTTGTTCCTCAAGCCTTCAACATCCCTCCTCCCATCTACACCTCCAGGACAAGAATTGATTCCAACAGGGTAAGAGTAAACTCTGACAGAAAATACTGGTTATGATAAAAACACAGGTGGAGATTTAAGTACACTAATCAAACACAGGCCAGAGTTGCCTTGGGAATTACAAGCTCCCATTGTAAGAAGAGTGGCTATAAAAATGTTGTCACTGGGTTTCCTATTCATTGTGCCTCAGTGAATTCTAAATTAATAGCTCAGCCTTGAGTGAACAAAGGCTCGACTTGAGCTGCCTGTCCTGAAAGCACAGCTGAGGCTTGTGAAGTCAAGCAGTGTTGTTTCTCAGTTGTGTACTGTCCTGGCCAGGAAGTGCATGGCTCTGATTCTCCCACCCCTGCAATCCTGTTGTCTTGACGGGGCTGGCACTGATGTAACTGAGGGCAGCTGGATTATATAGATAATGCTGCTTTTGTGTCTCGAGCCAGATTTCAGACCCACCCCCTTTTCCTGTTTGTATGTGATGTTTTCATGGCCCTCCTTCACAAGCATGTGTTTTGGCTGAGCACGTCACAGATTTTAGCATGTTGATCTTTGTTACATCCCTGTCAGGGGAGGAAATGCTTTTCATTTTACAGGGGGAGCTGAGGCACAGAGAGTCTTCCGGTGGAATTCAGCTCACATAAACCTAACCATCAAAATGATAGGGACATAATCTAAGCTTTTCATCTAGATTTCATTTTGTGTCATTGGAGAAGGGTGGGTGTGTCCAGTAGGTGATTATTGCTGCCTGCTCTGGACATTTACAGTGGGATAAGTCACTTTCTGGAGGTGTCTTTCTCATTGACTACTGGGAGCTCCAGAGCAGTCTCAGACCTGGGGTGTGAGCTCTGATGAATTGGATCCTGTCCTAAACGCCCTAGCCTCAGTGCCACAGGAGCCCTGCTGCAGGTGGGGACCTGAGTTCAGAATTTCCAGAATTTCTTTTCACTCCTGAGCTACCTGCCCACAGCTCTGACCTCTGCCTGTACTTGCACTTGACTCCATCCTTTTAACAGATTAGGTGCCGCCCCTTCTTACCATAAGAGATGGTGAAATGCATTACTAATGTGAGAACATTCACACAATCATCAGATGTATTTAATAATTAGAGGATTGTTTGCTTTCTCTCCATGCTCCTTTTAGTGGAAAGTCACATTTTAAATACTAAGTGGAGTCTTATTGAAAAGTTGGTATTTATTCCTCATGGTTTAGAAACCTTTTGGATGTTTGCCCTTAGCCAAGGTAGTTCCAAATTCATACCCTGGTCTGAACTGATTACACTGTGTGAGGCAGGGAAGAGGTAAGTGAAGGAGCTCGGAGGGTATAAACTGGGTCAGTGTTCATGCTCTGACTATACACTGCATGAAGTTTTTTCGCCTCTTCTGAGTAAAGCAGTGCTTTTCTGGAATAAGGAAGACAAAATCTGATCTTAAATAATATCCAGTCAATTCATAAGAAAATTGCTACTGTTTTTAAAGGCAAAGAGACTAGAGAGTTCTTTGGAAGAGGCTGGGTTTTAGTCCTCCTGGCTAAGCTGGATTCACGTGGCGTTTCTCCTGCATCACTGGAAGGCAGTGAAGGGGAGATGATGCATGCGGGGATGATGCATGATTTAGCAATAAGCAAGAAACCTCCTCTTTATGGCAACAAGAGTTAATTTTTAGTATTGATGCTGATGTGAAATAAGTCAGTTCTACTCCTAGCTCTCCTGGGAGAGGTTCTGTTTCCTTTGCTGCCAACTTCTGAGAAAAGAAGGAAATGACAATAGTTACCTTTGAAAGGTGCTCACTGGCACACTGTTGTAAATTACTGTAGCTTTTTTTTACACAGTGGAGTACTACTATTTACACCAACACAGGGCTGAGAGAGCAGAGTCAGACCCATAAGGTTTCCTAGATTCATCTCACTCCCGTATTTGCTGGAGACACTGGGGCACATTTAAAGGAAGAAAGGATTAGTAGGAAGATGTAGTTGCCTTTTCAACAATTCCTTTTGTCCTCTGTCTTTAGTGTTAGCTGAGCAGAGGAGTCCACTAGAGCTGAGGGAATAAATTCCAACAAAAAATCCTAGAGTAAATATTCTGAAAGTTATTTAAAATGTGCTGTTTGGGCAGCTGACATGCTCACTGGGATATTCATGGAAAGCAAACATGGGCATTTATCATTATTATTATTATTGTATGAAAATTCAAGTAACTTTCTCACAGCCTTTGCCCAACTTTAAACCACGCTGTTGCAGCTGCTTACACACATATGATCCCCTTGAAGTCAGCAGAGCTGCAGAAAGAGACCCCGTGCCTTTATTTTTACCACACAGAGGCTCCATCACATTCTTGATGTGACGTCTCCTCTCCGCAGCTCGCAATTTCCCATCTTGGTTTGAGACTGTGATCTTGTACCAGTCAGTGGGAGCTTTGCTTTGCAATTCAATTTAATGACAGTAGTGAGACTGTATCCTTCTTTCAGTAACTCCTACTGCTGGGAATTTTTCTCTGGCATCGTATGACAATCTAACACTTAAACAAATCTGGAATTACCCTTTGCCAAAAGTTTTCAGATTCTGAGCCAAGTTTTCTGACCCATGTAACCCCAGAGAGGGCAGCTGGGGGACAGAAAGCTTGCATCCAGTTCGGTATTTTTGCACCCCTTCCATCTTTATGGTGTTTTTCTTTATTGTAGGAACCTCTTTATGGAGGGGTCATTTTTAAGGCCAAAAGAAGAGATGGGCAAAGACGTTGCCATTGAACAGCCAGCTGATTTATAATAGCACTTGCTGGTATCATTGAAGACTGATTCCTGTCCCATAACAGGATTACCAGTAGAATTTTGACACTTACCCAGTGTCTCAGATTAGCTTCAGATTCAGCTTTGTTTGCTAACAAATTTGCATCTCCTAAATGTACTGCTAGTACTGCCGTATAGGTGAGTCCATCTAGATTGCAGGAAGGCCACAGCACCATGTTGCTGGAGGGGCTTGGTGCCAAATTGAAAGCCCCATAGCATCTTAGCATTCCTGGTTTCCTTTCCAGAGTTTTTTTTTATGGATGTAGTACATTTGTTTCCTCTCTGTGGAGAAGGCTACATACTTGTCTGTTGTTTTTCTGAAGCACTCAGGTTCTTGGTACATTAACTATTCTTCCAGTGAAGATCCATGTTGATTTAAAACAAAATACACAGTAGCTCCTTTAAGGTAATAGTGCATCTGCTGTGCATAGTTCAGTACAGATGGATGTCAGCTACGGGAATCACACAGAATTGAAATGCTGTCAGAGCTCTCTATCTGCAGTTGTCTGATCCTGTCTTTGTGTTTCCTTTGGATAGTTTGCGATTTATGCCTCTTTGGTGTAGTGAATATTAATGTTACACAAACTCATTGTGGTGCTGCTACAGCCATAGATGCCAAATGAATTGATACAGCTTAGGTAGTTTGTGTTCACTGTGTCTGGCAAATTAAATTTTACAGGGAGATTGCCAGGCAATTTGGTGCAGTAAACCACACAGACAAGACCTACATGATCTTCGTGTCATTCTCGGAGATCAGAGCATGAAAGACACTGTATTTCCCATCTTAGTTGTTCAGATTGTAATTTAGTGAAGAAAGTCAGTTATGTGATGGTAGAGTATTGTGCTTCTTCTCTGGGCATGTTGTACTGACAGCTTTAGTTGAGTGTTCCAGCGGCGCAGCTCTACTGGATGCAAAATTGTGCAAAAAGAAAGCAGGGAGATCGTGAGCCTGCTCACATTTTGGCTTTGAAGTCAGGGAATTAAGTAAGAGCAAGAGCATTTACTTTCTAAGGAAAGCTCTGAAGTTACTCCAGGATGATTTCAGTCCTAAATCCTTGCAGCTTGTTGCCTGAGAGAGGCACCACTGGATGTGGTTTGCATAAAACACTGCCTGCCTTACCCCTCACATGTAAAGACAAAAGGTATTTGGGTATGAATTAATAGCACAGAGCTGCAGCCCATGGTAAGAAGACTGGAAAGAGGGAAGCCTTCCTGGGAAGTTTCCAGCACCCCGGGAAGTGTCACATCCTTCTTCCTCCAGGTATTACTGGGGTTTATGAAGCTGCGAGGCTCAGACACAGCTTCAGCATTTCCATCACAACCGTGCTGGTTCATACTAGCACGTCTTTGGGACCTGTACTGCCAGACACAGAAGTCTGCACATGCTCTAGCCCGTAAGAGTGCCCTCTGTTATGAAGTCCATCCTGAGACTGATGCAGTTTTTAAATAAAAAAATAGCATCCTAAGCTAAATTTAATGCTTTCTTTGCATCTGAAACTGTTCAGTTGCAATTTCAGCTCTTTGGCTTTTTCCAGCTTTTATTTTCCGTTGTCTAGAGATATTCTAGAAATATGGAGTTTTAGAAGCTCTGTGCTTCACAGAGATAAGCTGAATCCTCGGCAGTGTTTCCATGAGCACAGGACCCCAGCTAGTGCTCGAGTGTCCTACATTCACAGCCATTAGATGATTCATTCAGGTATTTGTAATGAGTACTGTCCTGTGTGCACAGAGATAATACTAATACAGAAATCACTCTGTGTACCCCCTGATGCTTTTTGCTCTAAATCCTTGGCTAATTCCTACTGAAAACCATCTATAGTGTTTACTACTCACTGATACTGTGCCTGTAATTTTATCCCATACGCTATATATCATGGAAGCACCTGCCAACCCTGCAATTAGATATCAGGCTATTTTTTTCAGAGGTGTCTAATTCCGATGTCCAGGGAGACTGTTCTGCTTGGCTAAAGCAGACTTTGGTATGCCAAAAGCCAGTTTTCATTGCAGCAGTCCTGGTGCAGCATTAGGTCTGGTAGTGTTTCATGGCTGAACATCTGTATATGCCTGCGTATAAAAAGATTATTCCAGAGAGAAACCAGGCAAGAAGTTATCTTTATGCTTAATTTGTTCTGGTTTCTAAATTTGAAAGGTAGCCATTTTCAAATCAAAAGATTACAAAGGAGATGGTTGTTAGTGATTTTCAGATGTGTTTCACATCTTTCCTTCCGAACTTTATCGTAGATAATAGAGACTATTCACCCAGTGGGATCGCTACCAGAATTAAGTGACTTTTATTAGATTTTTTAAGTAACAGGGCTGAATTTCTTAGGCACCTGCAGTGCGCCAGTGGTAGGAGGCCAGATCTGAGGTCTAATATGACCTCCTTTGCATGCTGAAATACAGCAGACCTGGAAAGTGGGGGACTGTAAACTCTGCTGTCTTCAAGTTACCTCCTGGAAGGAGGGATTTTGGCAAGTGGTCAGAATTTGGAGGGAGAATTCCCAGTGTGTCGGCACTGCTGAGCTAGAATGAGAGGTACTGTCATTGCAGGTGGGGAGAGCTAGCAGCTGATTATAGCATCCTTTCCTCTTGGCAGAAGCAGTGGCACGAGGGACTTGTGATTTGTCCATGATTCTTGTTGTGTCCAGGGTTTCAGTAGCAGTCGGTGCCTTCCTGATCCCCATTTCTTTTTCTGTAAGAAAAGGCAGTTAACTATTCCTGCCCAAGCTCTCAGGCTAGTTATTTTCCCAGGTGTGTCCTGGCCATGCGGGGCTGATGGCAGTAAAACTACTTCATCCTAGACTCAATAGATAATTTGTGTGAAGAGATATCAAGACTAGATGGGGCCATTGCAAGCATTTTGTCTAACCTTCCGGCATAACATAGGCCAGAATCGCTTGGCATGAAGTGCAGAAATTCTGTTTGAGGTGGAGTCTGTCTTTTAGAAAGATTGTCTTGATTGTATCAGGTGGGATGGAAAATACATCACAGCATAGGAAAGTCTCACTGGGCAGTTAATGCTGACTCTTTAGCAGGATTTGGATCCTGTCACTGTCAGCCATGCACCCTTTTTTGTGCTCGATTAAGGTGCTGCCAGTTATCAGAAAGCTCTTCTGCTTAAGGGGCTGAGAAGAATAGTACCATTTGCATGTGTTTGTTGTGAAAGAAGGACAACACTGTTGTCTCCTTTTTATTTGGTTTATTTGTGGTGTTTGCCACCCCTCTGCTTCTGCGATATCTTCCCAAAAATAATATGACCAAATCTTTCCTTATATTTGATGCTTATTACGGCAGTCTGTCAGGTTATTATTATCCCATTTCTTTAAGTCCTTCTCCTTAAAAGGTGATCAAAAACTTTCTGAAAATCTTAGTAGTAATTTTTGTCTTTCTACTAGACAATGTCTTTCTACTACACAATGCAAGTGTTGCAATGAAATCTCCAATGCCAGAACAGATGAACTTGTAAATTAACTAGACATTGTATCAAAGTGTTTCGTAACATTTCAGAAGATTACACTGACATGATCTCTATATTAGCTCTCTTGCTTCTTGAAAAACTGCTTGGTTAGTTAGGAAAGTTTGTATGAATCTATTCCATATGCCTTTCATTAAATACTACATTTTCTCTATTTTCCTAGTAGAGTGTAGGCAACAGTATACCAGATACTGCAGCTGCTGCCATCAAACCTTCCGAGTAATTCTGGAAGTCCCACCAAGCTCTTTTTCAGGATCTCATATTCCCATTTTCTGCTTCCTTAAGTTTTAATGGAATCCTGGTGGTAGAAGGCTCCTTTCTGTTCTGCTCTGCCATTCACATTAAGCAGTTCTCAGTAGCTGGTAGTGTTTTGTTGGTAGCTAGTTGATCATCACAAATATTTTACCTACTATAACTTTTTAATTCTGGGGAGTTCTTCTGTGTCTATTTCTAGTCTTTGTTGGAAATGTCGATAGCACAAGGCCATCTTTGTCCATGAAAAGCAGGAGGCAAACCCAGACTGATACTAGTGAGCCTAATTTCATTACTCAAGGTGAATGAAGTAGGAGGAATAAACATGCAAAAATACACTGTATAATAAATTAGATGGAAAATTATTCCAGTCTTAATAATTTACATGAAAAAGGAAAGCTGCTCACAAAATATGTATATTTAGAATATGAGTATTTAAATACCTTTTTTAAATGTGCTAAGTTTGCCAGAGGAAAAATGAAGAAAATTTATATGGAAGACTCAAACAGAATAGATGATGCCCGGCTCTTCACAGAGAATTCTTTGAAAGTGCTTTATGGCAATTAGTCTCTTGCTTTGCAACCAGGCCAGCTGAAATCAGTGGTTTTTCTCAAGGACTAAGCCCTTCTCAGCCTGAATAGATTACCAGGACCAACTTGTCAAATTGCCTCATGGTTTTGCAGGTCAAGTGCCTTAAACCAGGAATTTTTTAATGCATTAGCTGGTTTTTGTCACATTCAGGCTCCTGAATTCGGGCATATAGATTTAGAGTCAGACTGTCCGACAGTGTTGGATGCCTTTTTGGTTTCTACAAATCTAATATATATTCAATTACAAATCACCAGCTTACAGTACTTCTTGGTGAGACCTACTGCAAGTGGTATCGGTGGAAGTGTCTGTAGCTGTATATTGCTTCAAACCTTGATGCATGATGTAAATTTATTGAGCTTTAATATAAACTGGTTTAAAATCAGGCAGCATCTGCTTAATCCATGAATAGCTGCTGGCTCTGTTTACAGTCAAAAGAGCTCACAGCTGATCCATTTTCTTTTCTCTCCTGAAAAGAAAAAAAGTCAATAGATATAAAGAGAGTAAGTAATAAATATTTCTACACTGCACTGATGAGGCATTCTTGGAAAACAGCAAGCTAAACAACTCTACATAATTCAGTAGATGGAAAAGTGGACGAAGAGTCAGGAAATAATTATGAGAGCTGGGAGAAAATTTTCCTTCAGTGACTAGATTTGAAGCAGAAATTGTTAGTGAAAAATGTCTGTTTCTGAGGAGCCATGTTTTCTTAAAATAATAAAAGCACCTGAAAATACAAGGGGCTGTGATTTGGAAATGCACCTGGCAGGGCTCCAAGGAGTTGTCATTTACACACCTGTCTGCCCGCAACTGTTGGGGCTCCCAAGCTGGAGAGTGCCATCCACAGTGTCCCATGGCAATGGGACTCCTGTGATAATGCTTTGAGCGTAAGGTGGCAGGAGGACTCTGGAGCATCCTGTGCCAAATACTGTACTTTCTAAACATACGTGCAATGGGGACAAATGCCAGCAGAGCCTAAAATGCCCTTTGTTAGCCAGAGTAAAAGAGTTTGTCTTTCTTGTTAAATGCTGTGGTAGGGGAGGGAAAAAAATTCTCAAAGCTATAAAAAGACTCTCCAAAAGATGCAGTGGGAGGAGGCACAGATGAAGTTTAGATTTAGAATGTTAAAAAATGATTATTTTATCCAAATCAGCTGGATGGTTATTTCTTTTAGCGTATTATTGCCACCAGAACCTCAGCCCCGCTCTAAATCAACTCAGCATTTCATCAAGAAGCCTATTCTTTGCTATAAGAGACCAAGAGTGCACAATTATGGGTTTCTTTTCCCCCTTGCATAATAAAATTGGGAGATTATCATCAAGTTTCTATTCAGAATTTAGGAAGGCTTTTTTATTTTATTTTTAAAACCCATCTTTGTCTGTAAGAGCTCCCTGTTCAGGCCAGCATGCTGTAATGATTACTGCTGTAAAGGCTTCAGTGGAGATGTGCTCTATTTCATTCTCAATGAGGGCTGATGGCATTTTGAGAGGCTCAGAATATCCTTTGATTACTGTATAAAACAGACTGAGGAAGATGGCAATGCAGCGTGCGGCATAGGAGGGGGCTGCTGCTCCGAGTGTTGCTCATCAACTTTCTTCTGTGCCTTTTTTTTTTTTGTCTGCCATGTCGCAATCACAAATCATGACTGTGTTGTGGTTTTGGTCCCGTTCCCCATCCTTGCCCTGTTTTGGGATTTGAAGCTCGAGGTTTGCTCAGAAAAGGAGTTGCTGCTGCTCCTGTGTTTTGGACAGATGCTACAGCATATGAGCAGGAGCCGCTCCTTGACCCTTCTCTCCCCCAGGGAATTGTTAGAATAGCTAGGAAATGGTATGTTGTCTCTTCCAAACTGTGGGGAATCGGCTCAGTGTTAGAAGGTGCCATTTACTGTAAAATATCTTGGAGAGTGTATTAAAAAAGGAGTGACAGAAAGCTAGTCATGGGTGACAGGCATGATATGGGAGTAAAAGAGATTGAAAGGGAAAGATAGACACATGCAAGCTGTCTCTCTTCCTGCTCTCCTGTCTGTTTGACACTCATGGTGCGTTAATACAAAATAATAGGGAAAAGGAATTCTTGCATCTTCATTCTTGTGTCGTGCTTAGATCAAATTACTTATTGTACCAGCTGAAGTCTGTTTGCCAGTCATTCTGAAGTTGGAAGGTTTCTAAGGTCTAGAGGACAGGAGGGGTTCCAGGGAGAGTTTTTGATGCCATTCAGCAGAAGAATGCTTTTATTCCCAACCCAGGTAATAGGAGATGAGTCTATGGAAAAGCATTTCACCTACGTTTCCTTGCCAACGTGCCTGGATACTGACTTTTGTGACCACATCGTGCATCTCTTAACAGGTTATTTTCATTGGTCATGTTGTAATCTTTGACTCCTCCTCTTGGCGAAGTGTTAGACTAAAAATATATGGTGTATGTCTGCTATTTTCCAGTAAGAGCACAGGAAGTACTCTGTGCAATATTTAGATGTGTTGTTTCCTATACCAATATGCCAAGATTGTTAGGCGTGTTTAGTTTGTGACATATGCCATTTACTGCTCACAGTCCAGACTAAATTACTCCTAGGAGGCTATATTCATATATGGGCATCGCACTATGTATGGACTGCTCTAAGAGAGTTTTATAAGTCTGAAAACAGAGCTGTCAGGAGAGAAAATTGTGCAAGAGAAAGTTTAAATGACTCATCTGAAGCTATGAAGTAAGTCAGGGCTAACCTGAACTCAGGTCACCAGTGAAACGTCCATACTGATATTGAACAAGTTCAGGGATGTCTTAAACCCACCGTCCTGGCAGGACGTGATCTGGCACATCCAGACGATACAAGCAGCCTATGTGAACTGAGGTGGAACTCAAGCTGCCTGCAAATCTTACCTCTCTTCTGACAAACAGCAACCAGAAAAAACTTATATGCAGAAAAAAGTTACATGCAGAAGACTTATTCCTTGAGTCTTCTTTTTTGTTTCTTTTCCCTCGCTGATCTGAACTGGATGGTTTGTGTCTTGATTGAGCAGTCATCAGAGACTGGAGCAAACACTTTAGCTAACACAGGATGGTGTGTACATTCTTTTCTATACTTGTGTATCAACATTGAAGTTAAAATATTTACACACATTCTGAGAAAGGGTAATGCTGGAAAAGGGACTGGGACTTCATCATTTCCTATAAAGATTCATCAATCCCCAATGAAACTTTATGGCTATTGACTTAAAGGCATTGTAATTTGTTGCATAGCTGCTGTCCACAACCTGTGTATATTATTCCTGCCTTTTATTTTTGATGTTGAATAACAGGCTCCACTGTCATCTCACTGGAAATAATGTATGTTTTGTCTTGCTACATTAACTCAGGTGGGCCACATTGCTGTTTGTGTGCCTGAAACAGGTGATGTAAGAGACACATACACGCAAATATCCCAAACCAGCTTCAGAGGACGTGCATCTCCAGTATGCTGTGATTGTTTTTCTGTGTGCCGCAATGATGCTGGGTGCCAGCGGTGACCCCTACCTAGTTCGGAGCTGTGACACTTGGCAGTGATGCTAATGGGAGCTTTTCTTCATAGTCCTAGAGGAAAGTGCCCAGTGGGGAATGGAGTTTTCTTAAGTAGAGTCAGGAGCCCAGGCTGAACAGAAGAGAGAGCACGAGGAATGCCAGACTTGTGTTAGGCGCTGTGAGCTGTAGGGACAGATAGGCTTTAAGTGTAACGGCCCAGGGGGGTGTCTAATCCTTTCTTTTTATGTATGGCCTTGCTCTGAGCAGGGTCTAGGACCAGTCATCTCCAGAGTTTTGCAAAGCCTTCTAGCTATTACTATACAAACAGCATTTCATTTCTATTTAACATTACACAGCAATCTTGTGGTATACGTTTTTTCTTTCCTTTGATTTTTGTCTCAGACATGTTTGCTGTGGGCTCTCTGAAGCAAGGCAGAGTAAGCTGTTAGCTCTGTAGTCAGAGGGAAGCAGGACTGCTCCTGAGCAGAGGTGGCTGCTCTCTTGGGGTGGCCTTTCCTATTTGAATTTCAGTTCAGATCAGTTGTAAATACCAGGCTGCTCCCCTGAAACGTAGCTGGAGTTTGCTCAGGGCTGGTGCGACAGCTCTGTGTTGTGTGCTCTGCCTGCAGCTCCACCAGAGCATCTCAAACGTATTATTCAGATCCACTCACATAAATCAGCTGTCCTTCTTCCTAGAGAGCTGCTGAACTCTTGGTGTTTGCAGCAGGATCTGCTCAGCCTGGTATGTTAGGAGGCTGTGGTTTGGTGACTCGAGCCTGGCTACTCACTTGGTTTTGAATTGGGTAAATGGTTCCTAGGGGAAGGAGGAAAGTGAGTTATTTCTGCGGCACACGGCCCAGGACTGAACTGGTACAAAGAAGTGTGGAGAGCTTCATCAAAACAGGTAATCACTGAGCTGCCTGAAGCATGGACCATAAGGCACCCCTGAACAGGATGTGTGAGGAGCATCCCAGTGAGAAGGTGGGAGTGTTTTACTCCTGCTTTATGTTTGGAGCTTTTACATACAAGAGCAGAAGGAGAATGAAAGGGGATTGGGTTTTCATGTGGATAGGAGCAGTATCAGAGTGGGTTCAAATGTGTGTGTGTGTGTGTACATTGATGTTGGCAGAGCCTTGCCTTTAGTAAAGAAAAATCTTTCAGTCCCATGAGCTTAGCAGGCAGCTTAAGAACAAGAAACAGTAATAATAACTATGCAACTCTATTAATTGTGTGTGCACATCTCGGTGGGTGACAAGGAAAACCAGCTCTGCAGCAGCAAGGGTGCTGTTGGGAGGCTGTGCTAGCAAGCAACGCATGGAGGTACTGGATCATGCTGAAAAACAAAGTTTTATTTATTTTCTGTTTGGTGATAGTCCTGTACCACCCATAGTCCCACAGCTGCATCACATCACTGAGTACATTCAGCATTTCTTCCACCTGAAATCTGCTGTGGTTGCAGCTTTGAAGGCAGCTGTGGTCACCGTCGGGCTGGTGTGGGATGGGCTGCAGCACAGGCAGGGAGAGGGACACAGCTTTGGGTGCCATACTCCAGGCATGACGCTAGACTCAAACGAAATGAGACAAGGCAGAGATATATTCACACAACTATATAAATATGAGCATCAGGACCCAACAAGGCTTTGATTTCATTACAGTTTAACATGCAGCCAGAAAATATTATGTCTCTGCTATAAAGGAGGAGATATTTACCTTTGGGAGACTTTAGAAGCGAGGCATTGGAAAATGAAATTAATGAATAGAAAGCAATAACACAAGCCAATATTCACAAAAATGTTATTTACCTCTCTTTTATCAAGGCTCATTTTACACAAACATTAGCGCTTATAATAGCTGATATGTCACTGGTGTTTAAAACCAAAGGGCTTCTAAAAAGGCTTTAGGGGACATTTGCTTGTTTTTTATCTTTTCTCCCTGATGTCATGTTTGTGCCTAAAATTCAATCATGTGGTATAAAGAATGAAATCTCGAGCATTTCTGGTTAGGGCTGCTCATGCTAAAAAGGCTAGGCTCCTTCGGGGGGATGCTTTGAGCTTAAGTGTCAATGGATGTGTGCTCTCCAGAGCTAATGGATATAATGCATATTACACTGTCAAAAGGGGGTAATTATTGATTAATTTTTATTTATTTTTGTATGCAAGTTGAGACTTTTAAAGTAGGTTTATGTGGTGAGGTCTTTGAGTAACCAGGCTCCGAAGTCTCTGTCCATCTCAACATGCTGAAGATCTTAATCATTCAGGTCAGAAATTCAGGATCAGGAATCCAAAAACCTAGACCTCAGTAAAGGAACATCAGCTCTTTTTTTCATTATAGTATTTAAGATGCAAAAACAACAACAAAAAAACCCAAAGTAAATTGGATTACACATACAAATCAAGCTGTTTAAGGTTTACTTGGTAAGGTCCAAATATATTTTCTGTTTACAGTGTGATTCATGTCCTGACCAATAAGAGGTGGCTGGGCCTTTCAGTACTTACCTTGGAAGCCTAAAAAATGATGACATCACATTGCAATTAGCAGGCAATTTAAAGACTTTTAAACAATTATATCACATTTCCAGCCCCACTAATTGGCACTACAGCTGTTTTCTTTGCCTGCTTTTTTTTTTTTTTTTTTTTTGGAATACCAGCTACAGGGTATTAACTCATGGGGCAAAACAATAAAGAATTTAAAAAGTGTGCAGACACCAGTGGTTTGGGGAAGAGCCAGGCTGTAAGGTTCTGTGTTAAGGGGGGTTGCAAGACAGCTATGTTTAGTACGGAGCTAAAGGGGATGCATGAAGAAAATACAATTACTGTGATCTGCGTTGGCAGGTCACTGACTGGGAAGGGTCTTGTCAGCAAAAATAGCAATGAATGCATTAATGCTAGTCCATTCTTTCCTGACGTTGTGGGACAGGGCTATTCTAAGAGGGCCTGTTATTATGTTGTTATAGTTGCATAGTATGTATTTAAATGTTAGAGTCACAGCCAAGAAGTTCTAAAGATAGGGCAGTGGGTTTAGCCTTTTGTGGTGAGGGTGGAGCAAAGCATGCCCACAGACAGATAATGTGGCCATCCTTGAAAAATATTTTTTTAAGTTGCTAATTGTCTAAACATTTACTGGCAGAGGAGCATAGCCCTGTGTACTGAAGGCAAGCCCGCTAACAGAAGACTTGCTTTTCTAAGTTACACTTAGGAGATCGCTGTGGACTGTGAACTAAAAGTAGTTCAAGACAGCTCTCCCCTTATTCATCCAGAATCAATGAACCACAAGTTGAAATTTATGAGAGTGCCTCTGTGAAAAAAGAAAGATGTAAATTAAAGGTGTGTAATATAGAACGGTGTAGTACCGAATAGAAAGGGAGTGGTTACAGTCACTGGTTTAGTGTCTGTGAAAAGTGGACAGCAGAGAACTCCAATATGCTGTATATAATACTAACACCGTAGAGCTACAGTTCTTTTCACCCTCCTACAGTCTGGAGGACCAAAAGAAGCAAACCCCCTCTTTGGAGTCTCGCAGCCTGCAGGCGGGAGGGAACACGCTGGGGTGTTTTATGAGGAGGTAGAGTATTCCCAGCAGAGCTTTGGATTCTTCGCTGTTAAGAGAGTTGACTCTCTGTAGTCAGCACTTTGTATTTCTTCTCTGGATCCTACCTGTAATCATCAGCTTGCCTAAATCTTCACCACCCTCCATGGACCATAGTTTACTACTTGCCTGTCTTCAGTCTTTCCTTCTCTGTCTTTTTGGAGTATACAGAAAGCTTCCCTGAATTCACGTAAATATGAAGTCAGAGGGCAAGGAGAAGGCAGATGAAGTTTCCTGCAGTGCAACATCCTATAGCCAGCAGTAGGATTTCAAAGTAGCACATGGCAGGCTCAGAGGATGGGGTTTTACCCATTTTTTATAACACGTTCTGGGTTGTAACCCGTCCATGTGTCATTACAAGGTGACAGTAAATCTGTGGTACACAATAAAAGGTGAAGGGGTTCAGAGATGATCTGACCTCTGCAATCAGAGCTACTCCAGTTTCCACGGTGCTCTCTGATTAAAGGAACATTCCTAGTTGTCCCAAACAAGCCTCTTGCAGAAGAGTCCCAAAGTTACAAGCTTGCTGCATAGTCTGTACCCAGATGTGTATTGAGGACCTTGACGTCTGCTCCCTTTAAAAAAAAAAACAAAACAAAGTAATCTCTGGTAAAGTGTCTTCTGTTCCCTCTTCTGTTATGATCTCTCTCAAGTGTGATCATTTCAGCCGGGCAACTGCTGGCTTTGGTTTTTCCTTCCCGGCTTGTGAACCTTTCTTGGCTGTTGTTCTTCTGGATACGAGTGCATTTGTCTTAAATAAGAGAGAAACCACGCACAGATGGAGCAGCACTGAAGTTTCCAGGCTGAGCCAGTCAAACCCTCTGCCATCTCTTTCCATACTGCCTTAGACGGCACTTTCTTTGCAGTTGGCATCATCCTCGCTTCTCTGGCTGTCAGCAGCCACAGCTGGGTCAGAGAGGCCAAAGTTCCTCCCAGGCCTAGGGCTTGAGTTTAACCTCTGCTTTTTGAACATAATGAGCTCTTCAGCAAACGCCTGGTGAAACCAATCACAGTTGGCCTTGACTTCAGTGGTGTCTCAGCCCCTCCTTCCCCAGCCCTGTTACCACGCACAGAGCCCTCAGAGCTCCCGCTGACTGCACAAGGCAGAGCTCTGCCACTTGTGCTAAGGGTGGAGCGGGGGCTGCTCGGCTCCCTCCGCACCAGCTGAACCAGGCCTGCGTTCAGCCATTTGATTTGAGAGTAATTTGCTGACAGCAGAGGAGATTCAAGTTCAGCTCCAGCCTCTAGAGAAGCTGCTGTTTCAGTGCTTTCAGACTATCTTTTGTCCTTGTACCTCCCGTTTGTCCCTGTCACGTTTAGATCTTATTACTGTCTCTCCCTTCCTACTCAGCCTCCTGTCACATGCCAACCCTTTCTCCCTCCCTGCACCTCACAGTCTCTCTCACTTGCCATTGTCTTCTATTCCTTTGCCAGCCACCGTTCCCTGGCTCCTGGCAATCCCTGCTGCCAGCTCCTCCAACCCTACTTTCCTTGCAAGACTCTCAACTCCTTTGCAGTCTGCTCAGACTGCCTTTTCCTCCTCCTCCTCCTCCTCCGACTGGCCAGGGGATCACTTGAGACCATGGGGTAGATCCTCTCCTGTGTTTCCTTCCAGCACCTAATTTCTTGGTGAAAAAACAACTACAGAATCCTGCTCAAGCCTTACTAATGGATGGTGGAGATAGACAATTCAACTAACAAAGGTTTTCCTGCACTTCTGTAATTGGTGAGGCTGCATCTGGAGGATTGTGTCCAGTTCTGGGCTCCCCAGTTCAAGAATGACAGGCAACTGCTGGAGAGGGTCCAGCAAAGGGCAACGAAGATGATTACAGGATTGGAACATCTCTCTTATGAGGAAAGGCTGAGGGACTTGGGTCTCTTTAGTCTAGAGAGAAGAAGACTGAAGGGGGGATCTTACTAATGCTTATAAATACTTAAAGGGAGGATGCCAGGGGGATGGGAAGAGTCTTTTTTCAGTGGGGCCCAGTGATAGGACAAGAGGGACAAGGGGTACAAGCTTGAACATAGGAAGTTCCATCTTAACATGAGGAGGAACTTCTTTACTTTGAGGGTGGCAGAGCACTGGAACAGGCTGCCCAGAGAGGTGGTGGAGTCTTCCACACTGGAGACATTCAAAACACTCCTGGATGCCGTCCTGTGCAACCTGCTGGGGGTGACCCTGCTCTGGTAGGACTAGATGATCTAGTCTGGTAGGACTAGATGATCTCCAGAGTTCACTTCCAACCCTGACCATTCTGTGATTCTATGTAATTTGCAACCGGGAGTCTTTTTAGGTCATAATTTGATGAAATGTGTATGAATTTTCATGGGGATGGAGAAAAGCGTATCTCTAACTATGGCTCATCACCACATTTACACCTCAAACACAAGGTGCTACATCTGAGTAACAAAATGGCTGCAGGGATATTTCAAATAGAAAGAGACAGGCATATTTTTGGTTACCAGAAAAGGGTCTTCAGACAGGGCAGCATGCATTTCAAAATAAGTTTATGTTTGTTTTTAAGTTTTTTTCCTGATGCAGGTATTTTCCATACACACAAAACATTCCCTTATAAAGTAAGGTATTTGACAGTGACCATCATCTCCACCCCGATGTTTTGGCAAGAAGTTTATAAGGGAAAGATTGACTGTAGTACATCCAGTTCTTACTACATGAGGATGCATGTTGTCTTGTCTTTTAATTTTGAAATTTTATTATTTATGGTATGTTTCTTGGTGTGGATATGTTTTTGAAACAGATTTTGATGCATGAGATATCTCCTAAAGTGGTGTGTTCTCAAGGTGGTTAGGCTTCTTTGCTCAGGCGGTGGGGTTTTCCTTCTGATTTATCTCAAATTTAGACCTTTTTTCAAACCCTGACTTTTTATTTCCCTCAAGTAGGAGATAAGGGAAATACAAAAAAAAGTAGAAAAACACATGAAAAATAAAGGGTTCTTTGTTTCATTTTTATTTTCTTCTAAACCCCAGTGTTTCCTCAATTAAAAACAGGACGGTTTTGAGTAGCAGTACTAAGTAGCAGCCGCTGTGCTGGTAATGTTACAGCAATTCAGGGTCCACGGGGCAGTGTAAGATCATTCCAGAAACCAATATTAAAATGAGGATCTCTGCATGGATACTTCAGTGTACAGCCTCTAGGCTTCTCGGTAAAACACCTTAGCTTGTGATACAGAGGTAACATTAGAAGGGTGGTATATGTTGAGAGCAGGACCATGGCATGTTGAAGTCTTGAAATCCAGCAGCTGCTGTGCGATTTGGGTTTACCAAAGCCTAGGGACTCTTTTTCCTGTGATACTTAGGCTAGCTGTGACAGTCCAATGACAATCCTGCCACCCTCCTGCTCTCCCAGTTATCCTTCTCCTGATTTGTCCCTGGGAAAGGAAGCTGTGGCTTGGAGCTAGGCGCTTTCCGCACTTCTCCTGCCCTGTATTTCCTCTGAAGTTGAGTGCACCATCTGTCATTCTTTCTGTACGATCTGCTTTTCCAAAAATTAGACAAGAGGCATTTGCAGGATCTACAGCTGTCAGCAGACGTAACATGGCACTTGCCCTCACTCAGCAAGAGGAGCTCAGTAGCCCTCCCTAAGACTGGTGAGGCACACAGCTTCTTAAAGTTGGTGAGACATTTGCCGTGATTTAATTCTTTGAATTTTGGATTCAGTTAGGAAATCTAACTGATGTGCATGTTACTCCCCATTAGCTCATGCAGCTCATGTGACTTGTTTCATTCATGTGACCTCTTATTACGTATCCATCATTCCATTTTTCTTTCCTATTAGAGTGAAATTGGACACAGCCCTCCTCCTGCCTACACCCCTATGTCAGGAGTAAGTATTTCACCTTCAACCTTCATCCTTTAGGTTTTCCTCCTTCCTTCACTATGCGTTTTCTGTTTCAAACCCCTTCCAAAAGCCAACAGTGAGTGTGTATGACAGCAATCAAATAGTCAGGATCTCTACACTCAGCCTGGACTCGTGTGCAAGCTCTATGGACCCACACCCAAAATTCTGCCAACTGCCAACTTTCCTTGAAAAAGCGCTTAGGTAACAGGCTTGGATGAATCTGTACATTTTTCCTTCCTATTTATAGGTCATGATGTCGAAATTCCCTTGCACGCCCTTGCTGACAAGCAAAATGGTAGGTTGAGTTGAACCGTTGAGTTGAGGTACCAATGAGAACACACTTCACCAGCCTGAGATGCACTACCTGATGGAATTACATAGTGTTTGGGTGACCGTGTAATTGTCACTGTAGGACACCCTAAATGTAGCCCCCCAGGAATAAACAGAGTTCAGAGATGGTAATGTCCTCTATCCGCAGTCTCCTTTGCAGAAGGAGGTTTCTCTAACATGAGGTTTAAGGGGTTTGTTCAGAAATCGGGGGAGATTGCCAGAGTAATAGAAGAGGAGATACCGCGTTTGCCTCTTGCAGCTGTGTATATCCAACCTCCACATGTCTTTGATAGGAGACAAGTTTTCCTGCCCCATTTCTAGCCCCATTTCCAGCCCTGAGCAGCCAGCATGCTTCCCTGCTCCCCTTGCTGCACCAGTGGTGCCTCCCTGGGAGGGGAACCTGGCTCAGCACCACCGGGCAGATGGATGCTTTGCTGGTCTACAACAGAGCCTGTGCTGCTGCCTATCCCACAGCGCTGGAAACGCAGTAGTCTGCAGGATGGACAAGGCTTCCTTCACCCGCCCAGTGAAATGCATCATTGAGCAACTGTGGCAGGAAAGGCACAGGAGCCACAGAGATGACTTGCTGTTGCATCTTCTCTCCCTTGGGAGCCTCCTTTTTTATGCTGTCTTTTCTTTTTCAACAGAACCAGTTTGTGTACAGAGATGGTGGCTATGCTGCAGAAGTGCCAATGCCGTACAGAGCTCCTGGCTGCATAATACCAGAAGCCCCAGTTGCTCAAGGGGCTACAGCAGAGATCTTTGAAGATACTTGCTGTAATGGCACACTACGAAAACAAGTGACAACCCTGGCAAAAGAGGACAGCAGCACCCAGAGGTACAGCGCTGATCCCACAGTCTTCATACCTGAGCGGGTTGTCCGGGGAGAGCTGGATGAGGATGGGTACATGACACCAATGCGAGACAAACCTAAAACAGGTAAAAAATTGTCTTTCCACAGAAACTCCTGCTCTAGTCTGACTGCATTCTCTCTTTTTCTACATCAGCACCTTTTCAACAAAAATGGCTTTATTGAGTAACTCAGCAAGGTTGAAACGTTCTGACTTGGTTAATATTTCTTTGCATGGGGATTCATTTTTCTTTGCTTAATTTGCTACTCAAATGTGCTAAAATGACAAACTCAAATGTGCTAAAATGCCAAGTTTGGTAATTTCCCTTTAACTTTTCTTTCTGGGAAATAGCAAGAGAGAGGAATGAAAAAAAGCCAAACCCCCTTATCCAAACACAAATCTTCAGTTATTTCCAGGAAAAGGATCTGTCTTTTGCCAGCTGTAGCCTCCACTTTGCTTTGTTTATTGATCTTTATCTTCATGGCACTGTGCTTGGTAAATGTCACAGAACCGATACACAGAGTTGGCATTTTATACCCAAGAGAAGTTTAGGACTGAAAGAACAAGATGTGCTTCAGAGAGACCATCACAGCAAGGTGAAGTTTGCCTAGATCTGTGCCGACTCAGAGTGCTACACTTCCCAGTTTGCCGTCATTCGTTTCTTCCTTTTTAAATAGTGACAGCAGTCATTTAGATGTAAGGGGATATGTCATTAGTAATTTGCTTTCAGACCTTTGCATTACCTTTGAAGAAATTAATTAATTAATGCAAATGTAAATGCCAAGTAACCACTGCGTTTGCTTCAGAATTTGGAAGCCGTGTACCTTTTGTGTTACATGGTGGAAATGGAGGGAGTCCTGGGGCTTGACCCATGGCAGTAGCAATAGTGGGAGTGCACTCGTGGCCCTACACTTCCGCAACCACCCTTGCAGTAAGCGATTTGGTGCTGTGAGTTTGCTTCAGCGAGTGCCCATGCATATCTTCATATAAAGGTTTGCCCTGGGGTTCCTGAGTTCTGCAGGAACATCCCCGGAACCCTTGGGGATGTGGTAGCAGCAGCTCAGGAGGAAGCATCTCCTCCCTATCTCACTGGGCACAGACACAGGGATGTCACAGTGTGGCCCCAATGCTGCCTGCTGTCTGTGAGCTGGGGAATTCAAATCAAAGCACTGCTTAGCTGCCATTTCTAAGAAATAATATGTTCCTACTATGCAGTTGGTATGGGTCCCTGTGCCTGTTCACCTCAGATTCAGTGAAGTTTTAGCTATGTGTTCAAAGGTACTCGCTAAGTCTTGAACTTTTGCATTTAATAGTTTTGGCCCTGTCCTGGATAAAAACAGAGCTGAAGTGAGGACCATAGCCATCCTCCTATAACAGGCAGGGGCCTGTTTTCTTGCAGGCAGGACTCTGTGTGGACTCTGCCTCTCCCGAGCCCGTGACCAGAGCCGTGCCACTGGAAATTGTGGTCTTGTGTTGGCAATCCCTGTGTGGCACAGGCAGCCAGAGAGATCATCCCTCACTAATGGTGGTAGCTTGGAGACCCTGTTTTGCAGGGAACCTCTAGGCTTTGAGATGAAAGGTAGAATTGATACTGAAAGTGGAAGTGATTTGATCCGATCATTTCCAGCCTTGAACGAACTGGATGCTTTTGATGTACCTTGCTGCAGGGATCCCACCCACAGTCCCTCTTGTCCCTGCCTCACCTCCAAGCCATGCCCTTTGCAGCCCACTTGCAGCATCAGCGACTCCCCTCCTGCCCAGGCTGAGTGGCTTTCTGTTCTGTAGTGACACCTTGTTCTACACAAAGCAAGACAGGACATGACACTCAACGAATCCATTGCTCTGTGGCTCAGTTGCCTGTGTGTGACCGTGGGAGAGCCCTAACTATGCCTGTGTTTTTAACCTAGGGCAGCCAGTCTGTTGATGTTTCTCTTCCCTCCCCACCCCCTGTCTAGCTTTCCATGCAAGCTCCATATGCCTTAAGACCTTTCTGCAATTCAGCTACAATGTTTTGTGGTGTTAATCCACAGAAAGTGATTTGAACATACTGCAAGTCCTGTTTTGGAGCTGATGCAAGGCTCTCTTGTACTCTTTCCAGGGCTCATTTGAATTATTTTTTTTCATAATGCTTCGAGGCCCTTTGTCCTTCAGGGATGGAAGGTTTTTAATCAGGCAAATTGTTCTGTTAGAAATGAAGCTGTCTTAGAAGTTAGCCCTCGGGGATGGTTGTTGTATAGAGAGGCTTAACTAAGATTTCTATAGAGCTTTCTGGACGGAAAGACTGTGGAGCAGAGGGTTTGACTGATACGCCCAAGGTTGCACAGAGAGTCAGCAGCGGAGGCAGAAGTCGCGTGGCGTGTTTGGCTCTGTAGATCATACGCTGAGAGGAAGTCCAGGATCAAGCAAGGCACAGGCCATGGCTAAGTGACAGCTGTAGGTTAGTTTGCCAGTATGTTTGATGAGTCACTTCATCTTCCAGGGTCTTCACTTTAACCCATATTGTCTGTTTAGTTTGTAAATTCTTCACTTTTAGCACTTGTATGTTCAACATAGTCGGCACCTGATCTCATCTGGAGTTCTAGGAATGTCTGGGGTGGAGGACAAACAAGTCCCAGGTACTGCTTCTGGTACAGCTTGGTAGTAACATACATATGATGCTTGCTACATGGATGGATTACTCCCTCTCTTTGCTGATTTATTTTTTATCTTTCCTTAGATTACCTAAACCCGGTGGAAGAGAACCCATTTGTCTCCCGACGAAAGAATGGAGATCTCCAAGCTGTGGACAACCCAGAGTATCACAATGCTCCGAACGGGCAGCCCAAAGCAGAGGATGAGTACGTGAACGAGCCATTGTACCTCAACACTTTTGCAAACACTTTGGAAAACGCTGAGTACCTGAAGAACAATTTGCCGGAGAAAGCCAAGAAGGCCTTTGACAACCCAGACTACTGGAATCACAGTCTGCCCCCACGAAGCACCCTCCAGCACCCGGACTACCTGCAAGAGTACAGCACAAAATACTTTTACAAACAGAATGGACGGATCCGGCCCATTGTGGCAGAGAATCCTGAATACCTCTCCGAGTTCTCCCTGAAGCCTGGCACTGTGCTGCCCCCGCCGCCCTACAGACACCGAAATACAGTGGTGTAGTGACCGCGGTCTTATGGAAGTGGAAAGGCAACCCCTTCTAGCTGCCTCACTCCTTCTCTCTTGCTCTCCTTTTCTCTCTCTCCCCTCTCTCCCTCCCTCCCTTCCTTTCTCCCACGAGCTTCCTCTTCTTGCCAGTTCACTCATTTTTGATATTTCCAAGTGAAAGGATGTCTTGGAGTCATTTGCAGATTGGGTTGGGAACCTGGAAGGAAGGAAGGAAAAAGACTGAAAGAAGGCACGTACAACCTGGCCTTTCTCACTTTCCGCAGATCTAGAGGGTCGGACGGTCAGAGAAGCCAGACAGTACCAGTAAAAGCCAGTGGCAGTGTTGCCTGCTGTCGAGCTAGTTCTCAGTGATTCAACCCACACACTGTAG
>NW_009648960.1:3349735-3371265 GCF_000708025.1 Charadrius vociferus
CAGTTTCCATTAGGGGGAAAAATGGACAATTTTTATATCATGTGTGATAGCATAGTAATTGAAATTGAGAATCCAATTTCTTTCTCTAACACTTTCTATCCCAGCAACTGAAAATGGCTAACCTGGCTTTTCATAATCGTTCAGATCTTCATCGTGGCTTTCCAAGAAATGATGATGTGACTCTAATATACAGCTAAACCTTTTTTCTGAGCCACACCATGATTTTGTGCCAATTCCTAACCACAGAGACTCCAGCTCAGAACTGGTACATGACATGACCATTTTTGTATATGTGCCAACATGACAAACACTTTAAACAAAAAAACCCTTTCAGAAGAGTAGCAAAACCACACCTCCAACATCTTCTTTTTGAAGTGAAAAGACGGGACAAGAAACCAAGATCTGTATGCAAAAAGCTTTGCTTTCCTCTGTTTTATACCTGCTGACTATAGATGTAAAAAGGCCCAAACAAATTCTTCCCTCTTTTTCTTCTTCATGATCATGAAGGGAGTTGGGGATGCTGTCAGGCAACTCTGAGGACAAGATGGAGAGCTGGAGAGTTTGATATGGGTCATGAAGCCTGCTGGTGTTCTGTGGGGTGTTGGTGGGAAGGGTCCTTTAAACTGGAAGACAGACACTGGACTGGAGAAAATGCACATAGCGGTTCACTGGAAAGTTAGTTTGCACTTAAGCTTCGATTTTATTTGAACTGTTTTCTGGATTTTGAATGAAGCAATATGGAAGTGACCAGCAAAATACAAAATAATAATTTTAAATTAAAAAGTAATTATATGTAAAGGATGACTGTGGAAATGCCAAAATGAAGCAAATCAAGTCTTTGGAACAATGTCTACCAGTTCTGACAGGCCATTGCATTGACTGCTTCAGAAAATACAGTGACAGAGCAACCAGCTCTTCCTGCTGCCATGTGAAGGACAGCAGAGCAAGCTCTGAACGGGATGGGAGGAGACAAATGTCTTGCTCTGGCTTGCAGCACAGGATGGAATACTTTTTTCTAAAAGGAGGATTACTCTGGCACAGAAGATGGTGCATATGAGGTTTGAGAAGTCAAAATGTGCATGACTCGCAGAGCTTTCAGTCAAAAATGTAAATAAGTCCATCTCCTTGTACTTAGTTCTGCTTTCACCAACCTCAATTTTTAGGTAGACACACCCACCCCACCCCCTGGCCTGCTCCTCTTTGGAAATACCTTTCAGCCAGACTTCTGGACGTTTTTAGCAACCTGAGGCAGATGTGTAAGACCCATATGTGTAAGAGCATTTACATACCTTGTTCCCACCAACAATCTTAAGGAACTGTTAAGTACCTTTGAAGATCTGCCTGTGTCTCTATCCATTCAAGGCTTTTAAAGGGGAAAGAAACAATACCCGACGGATGGCAATCTTAGGTGATACAACAGTATTTCAGTTTATGCGTTTCGTTACTGTTAAAGTCGAGATCTTTGGGGTGACCTAACCTGGCAATGAAACCAGCAGCAACCAATGTTCTGGAAATGGCATCAAGCTTCTCCAGAATCCTGCCATCTGAACAGCTTGCCACCTTTAATCATAGGGAAGCAGAGGAAGGAGTAAGAAACAAGCAGTAGTTACCCAAATCTTGGTGGCTGAGGGTCAGCTTGACAAAGGTATGAAGAGATTTCACACCCAGGATGGTTGTAGATGGGAGGCAAAACGTGCATGATCACAAGCTCAAGGTTGGTTCAGCCAGCAGCCTGGCTCTGCATCAGGTGTGTTCAGGCCAGGTTGAACCAGCTGTGGGGCAGATATTAAACCTGTGAACCAAGTACATAGCTGAAGAGTCTGAAAACAGCAACAACAAGTACAGATCTTTGAAGCTATTGAAAGGAGATGTTAAGTGGTACCAAAGCGGTCTGTGGTGGCTGCATAAAGTGACCAGCAGACCACTAAAGTGGGATAGGTGGTTACAAAAAAATCATGCATCTGAGAGGCCTTGGCTCTTCCTGGTGCCCTCCCGTAACTTCTCATGGTCTTGGCAGGAGACAGAAGCAGGCATTGGGCAGGAGCTAGGGGTACACGGGGGTGGCCTGAGGTCCTGGAGACCCCCCTCCAGGGAAGGTTTGCCAGCAGTAGTGCTCACAGGGTGTCATCTGAAGCACAGGCAAAGTTCTGCCAGGTTGGGACACAATTGCCTAGCTGCCTGGGGACAAAGACGGGCACAGGATTGTGGATGTCCTGATTCAGCGTGGAAGCAGCCCGGGTTGCGTAGGTAGGTGGAGAAAGGGGTTGATTTGTCCCTGAACAAGTCTTGTAACAGAGTAACTCCTAATGGAGAAAAAACAAAATAAAATCCTGGTACAGCTTATGTGTTTGAATTCAAAGAGGTGCGCTCAAAGGCTGCTGGGGCAGAAACATGCACACCTCCAAACCCGGGTGGGATGGTGCTGGGATGTAGCTGCTAACTGAAGGTGAGGCCCGTTTCTTTCTCTGGTAATGAAGTAGTACCAGTGTCGGAAACAAGCCTGTCGAATAATCAAAATGTAAATAATTGTGGTTTTTAACAATTTAACATTTTACTTCTTACAAAACTTGAATTATTTATTCATTTTAATTGTTGACTGTGGGTGTGATATAATATATGAAGTAGCGTGGAAATGCAGAGGTTCCTTGAAGTGAGGCAGCGTGAAGGCCAGGACAGAAGCTACCTTACGCTGGGGCTGTGACACGCAGGCAGGCTGGGCCATGCTAGCTGTGTCTTGAATAGCAGAGGGCAAACAAAGGGTTAATGAACACAGTAATTCATGATGATGGAAAATTCAACAAACTGCAGCCTCACAAATGGCCTTTTTTTTTTCCCCCGAGCTTCTAGTTTGAGTTTGCAATCACCAAAAATGGTCCTTAGGTTTCCTGCTGTGCCAGTAAGTTGACCTGTGTTGCAGCATATGAGTCCGTGTGGGGCTGGGCATCAGGTTGACCAGTTCCTTTTTTCCAGTAAGACCAGCGGTCTTGTGAGCACAGGCTGTAAATGTGCGCATCTCCTCTGGAAGAGCAGCGCCCCTGAGCTACTATGGCAGATTTTTGTCTCTTTGCCAAAATTTAACTGTGGTTAAAGAAAAAAGGGCAAAACTAAGAGCAGAACCGTTTGACTGCTTTAATCTAATCAGCAGAAATGCCTGGCGGGCCCTAATTCGTGTGTTTGCCTTGGTGGGTATAGCTGCTGGCTTGGTGAGAGGAAGGCGGGCAAATGTACGTGGCAAAATCATGGCAAATATTCAACTGATTGTGTTGTGAAAGATGAGGGTCAGGTTTTAAATGAATAATCACAGGTTTGGGGGAAAAGCACGTGTTTCCACAAAAACTGCATTTTGTCAGCACAAAGCAGTAGGTGAGAGCATCAGCAGAAGCATTTTGTCTGGATATAATTAATTCTGTAGTTCTACACGGGTATCTGTACACAGCACTGTCAGTTTTTATGGATTTTATAATGCGGTCTCCTATTTGTAAATGCTTTGCCTTCCCTTATCATAGGCTGCGTGGCAGAAGAGCAGTGACTAACTTTTCAAGAGCAGATACCCGAGTGTGTATCAGCCATTGTCCAAGGCACAAAGCAACGCGCTCAATGAAAGAAAACAGCATCTTATTTCTTTCTAATCTCTTTCAGTGATACTTGTCTTAGATGTTATTATCTACCTGAGGGTTATTTCAAACAGATGTGGATGCTGGATCTGATTGACTTGCTGTAACATAATTGACTGAAACCAACTCCTTTTGAGTTTCAGCTCTTTCCAAATTTTTCTTTTTCTGCAAAATAGCCAGGAGGGATTCTTACATTGCCGTTTGCTCAGATGTAGCAGAGTATTTACGACTTGCTTTCAAACAGGTCATCTCTCACAGGTAGCAAGCAATGGAAATAAATCCCAGCGAGTATCAGCAGTAGGAGCCACCATGTGGGTCTGTTTCAGGCACCTTAAGCTCAACCCAGAAATCTTTCCCTTTGTACCGCAGAAGGTTGCATTAACCCTGGTTTGTACCACTGATTTGATAGGAAATGCATTTCTTGACTGCAGGAATTGTATGCAATGATCTCTTTCCATTTATTTCTGGGGTTTGGAACTAGATGACCTTTAAGGTCTCTTCCAGCCCAAACCATTCTATGATTAATGGGAAAATACTTTTCCCTTCCTGTCCCACAGCCGGTAAGTGTGGAGGCTGTGTTCGAAGGGCACTTGTGTAGCTGCGCAGCTTGGGCAGGGCAGCCTGTACACATGCCACCCATCCGATACCTGTTTGCACTGAAGATTTGAGAGGGAGTTACAGGAGAGTGTTTTCCCCCACCCTCAGGCACCGCTAATCCCAGCCTAGAAGCAAAGAAAATGGTGACTCTGAAGGTCCAGCTTGGCCCTGGCTCGCTGTGGATCAATTCTTTCCATAGCTGTAGAGCGACCTGGGCAGTACAGGTGAAAAGCACCAGCTGTGAGGTAGGTCAGCCTAGAAATACAGCTTGGGGTTGGGGTTTTTTTGAGGATGGACCTATATGGGAAACTCAGATATTAAAGAAGAAATCTTTTTTTTTTTTTTCTGACGGAGTGTCTATGTAGGAGTCCTGCATTATGGTGGCAGGTAAAGGAATGAAGGGATTATTCGGGCTCCTTTATACCACCTGGGAGATGAGGCGGCTTTGGCACAACTTGGAATTAAGCTGTTGGTCATGTAATCCCCAGGATGGCTGAAGGCATCCCAGTCAGCCTTGCTTCCCCCGGGAGCCCTGTGCACCCTGGACAGGAGTCTCTTCATGGAAAGGGAGCAGCCACTGCAGCACCCACATACGCACGGACACACGGACACTCGCACCCTCTGTCTGCTGACACTTTTAGGGAGAAGAGATGGGAGTATCATAAATGCCCCAGGCAGGGACTGACAGCAGAGGCATCACTCGCTTGTTGGGACAGAGTCTCCCTCACTTTGCACAACTGGCGTATCAGGGCTTCCACCCTGATTTCCCAATCGCATTTTGAAACTATTGAGCTCAGGTAGCTTACCTGCTCTGAAGGCTGTTCAGCTGGAGGGTGGCTGGTGGAACAGAGACTTTAGCAGGAACCAGGAGCCGACCCTCTGGTTATCAGTCACCTCTTTGGCTCTTAAAGAGCACCTCAAAGGGGGCAGCATCACCCCGAGTTCCCTGTGGAAAATACTTTTTTAAAGGTGTTGTTACTTGCAGTTACATGAAGGCTGTGCACCCCTTCATTTCTCACTGTGTCACTTGTAATATTCTCATTCCCATGGATCTTAGACCTCTGCTGCTGACAAAACAGCTCGGCTGTTGTTATATAAAACCTTGGATTTGGGTTCAATTTTTTTTTAGAAAGCCAGGGCCGTGCAGATTGGGGTTGGTTGGCTGTAATATTCACGCTCCATCACGTGCAAGGAGCTACGGTTGTCCCACAGGGCAGCCTCTGGGCAGCGTCGCTGTGTTTGCAAGATTCCCTCTCTTTTATTATTTTCTGGCTCCTGTAAAGTGTTGCACAGGTACAAAAGGTCACTGTTACAAATAAGATTTTCAAATTGGGAATAAATAACAGAAATAAAGTTCCGTGGTTAGAAGCACCACTCCGAAATGTCCAAAAATCACTTGTCTCCACCTTTGTTTTAATTTTATTTTAGCACAGCATCATAATCCTGTACTGTTGTGTGGATTAGTATGTTGTAACGCTGGTAGGCTCGTTGCTTTTGGGGACATCTGACAGGTAAGGCTGTCATCAGTAGTACTGTGCTGATGGCTGGGATCTGCCTGTAGGTCTGGACGATGCAGAGCGCCTTTTGAGGGACACTTGTGGGTGTTCAGGTCTGACAGGTGGGGCTGAGACTCTGTGGGACTTGCTTGAACTGCAGCAGAGCACATCTCCTGACCAGAGCCAGAGTGAAGAGATGCTTCCACCCAGGGCATCCTCCAGCTGGGATGTGTGCCAGCCAGCCAGGAAAAGGTGTGAGGGGAAATCTAAGGATGTTCTCCTGATTAGGAAACAAGAGGAGGCAGAGCTGCTTTTTTTTCCCTTTTTTATTATTTAATTTTGAGAGAGAGCTTTGTGCACCTTGGTAGAGAGGGGTTTTAAGGGGCGATTTGTAAGGTGTTATGCAGCGTGAGTAATTACGTCCCAGTCCTTCTTCCACCCACCCAATAAAAAGCCATGAAGTGGTGCTCCGTACGTGTTGTGGATGAAACCAACAGGGCAAAGGTGCATCTCGCACAGCACCCTCTTGCTGATGGCTCAGGTGTGACCAGGGTGCACACGTACATCGAGCCATCGGCTGTCGCTGCCGTGCGCTGCCCGTGAGCGCCGTTTGCCAGCAATTTGTTCCCCACAGCGCCACCGTCCCCGTGCCCTGCCCCACCTTTGAGGCCTCTTAGGGAGAAAACACTGTATTGTCCATAGCACTCCGAAGACTAAACCCTTTTGGGATAACCACAGTAATAAACTGTGAATGGTATTTTATAAGTAAGTGTAGATATGTATGCCGTTCTTTTGAGGTAAGGTACTATGACATATGTAGCATAAACTGGTACTGCTGTTAAATGGGTCGATTATTAACTGAGCAGCTGTGTAAGGGGTAGCTAACTTTGAATGCACTAAACCACTGTTCCTTTGAAGGGGGGGACTGAAGGTAGTTGCTGGGTACTTGTCTTTTTATGGTGGGGTATGGCAAGAGGAAAATGCAGGTCAATGAAAACTCTTTTTTTTATAGCATTTTAATGGTGGAAATCGGTACATATTTGACACATTATTCACTATGGTTTTAATCCTTTTTTTTTTTTTGCCCAGTTTTTGCAATTTCCCCAACATTGTAAGCTGGAGTTTCTGAAGAGGTAGCAGCCCTTATGTAGGGAGGGGGAAAAGCAATCTCTTTCTGAAAACGAAGATGCCCAAAATGTATTTCCTAACCTGGCAGCCTTGAACTATCGACTTTTTCTTTTCTGATGAGGCTCACATTCCCAGGCCTGGAGAGTGACATCACTCTCCCCTCAAAACCACAGGCCGAGCCCCATCTGGGAGGTGATGCAGGAACAGCACAGAGTTCCTGCGTGATGCTGTGCAGGGGGCGGCCGCCTCCATGGGCCGCGCTCCTTCCAGCCAGACCGGCCCAGAGGAACCAGCCCGGCCGCCTGCCGGGAGGTGGGCGAGAGGCAGAGATGGGAAGGGTCTGGGTTTTAGCCAATTCTCCCTAATCTCAAAGTGCAAAGAGACAAAACAACAAATACTTCTGCCTTATGAAGTACCTTCAGAAGAAGAGAACCATCAGCATGTTGGGGAAGAGGCTCATTTCTTGCAAAGTGATGCATTCAGAGTTAGCTGCCTTTCTGAAACAAAAAAAAATAAATACAAAAACTACTGTATGTTACTTTGAAAATGTGAATAGTATTTTTATAGCTTGTTACAGACACAGCTAGTTGCATTTGTAAATAAGGATAATGTTGCTTTTATTTTCCTTGTGGACTCCATTATTTGGAACATAATTGTCCTTAGGGTTGATTTGTATATAGGTAATTTGCTTGTGATTTAAGCCGCTCCTCCCCTTTTCTTTCTCTCCCTTCCCACCCTCTGGTTTTGGTTAGAAGTACCATTTTTGGCATTCTGTGTGATTCTGTGTTTTAGCACTATTGTGGTGTGTTCAGACTTTCTGCACTTGCTTACACAGTAGGGTATGCCAATTGCGTGTGGCGTAATGTTACTTTAACCTTTCGTTTCTCATATTTTAGCTATCGAGGATTATGCACTGTTAAAATACTTACTGACCTGGGTTAATATTAGGTACATATTTTAGCATAATTTCCCTTCTTTTCATGGTTTCTTGTTTTTTCTTTTTTTTTTTTTTCTTCCCTCCCCTTTCGTCTTGTTTGGAGGCTGGGGAGAAACCTGTGGATCTTCTCTTTGTGTGGTTATATTTTCCTCCCCGTGTGCAGTCCCAAGTTTCTCCTCATGGTCCTTGGGGTAGAGCTTTATCTGTTTGTTAAGGCAAATGTAGACTGCGACCCACCTCGCATCAACCCATGCTCATCCCAGCTGAACAATTTGAAAACTGTTCTGCCTTTTTGTTACATGAATCTGTCAGAAATATATTTTTAATTTAATATAAATGAAATTCAATAAAATATGAAACAAAGTCTCTGTGTACGTGTGAAATTTCTCGCCAGGGCTCGAGTACTTCCAGCGGCATGGACTCCTCGTGTCCTGGCAGAGTGAGTGGACTCGGACCCTGCTCGCGGAAAGCCTCCTGATGGGCACCTCAGCTGGGCCCGCTCCCCACTCCCCGTCCGCAGTGCCCCAGGGTCTGCTGGAAGGTCACCCTGCCACAACCCAAAGTCCCTTTCTCTCCACCTCACCCCTACAGCCTCAGCACCCCACGCCCCTGGGGTGGCCCTGAGCCAGGGACAGGCCAGCGAGCCCTTGGGCAGCCCCACAGTGCAGGCAGGGAGCACCTTTGGGGTGCACTTTAGGGGAAGAACACCACCCCAGGGAGGTTTGCTCCAGCTGTTCCACAGCTGGGTGTCACCAGAAGAGTCAGCGAGGGGCAAAGCCTGACCAGACCCCAAAGTCCACAGCAGCCTGGGAGCACCACAGCCTACCTGAACCCCCAATTCTGGCACCCCAGGACTGCCCAGCTCCCATGAGGCTGCGATGCTGCCACAGTGAAGGGCACTGAAGTCAGCTCCTCCAGCAACACCCTGCTCTTCTGAACACTCACACCCCCCCACCCCTCTGTGGATGTCGCACTCCTCAACTTGTTACACCGCAGGGTTGTCCAATTCTGAGCTTTTAGTCTTAACAAAAAGGCCCATGAACAGTTTCAGTCCCATGGCCCTGTGCCCTGACTCACTCACCTGGTGACCGGCTGCAGCTCAGGAACCCACACTCACCCACAGCAGCCCCGGCCCGAGCCAGGTTACGATTTACTGCTTCATTGCTGGAGGGGGTATTGGGGTGGGGTGAGTGGGTGATGTTTATTAAGACACAAAAACTCAATGCCATAAATAGAATTTAAACAAAAGAACCAAACCCCCTAAAATGCAGCCATGCATCCTCCAGACTGCACACGCACTCCCCACACTGGCACACTGCCTTCGCACTACCACCCCCATCGCCATTGCTTGCCAAATTGTGACTTGGGCTTTAGCAGATGCACCTTTAAATCCAGTTAGAAAATGAGTAGCTGCTGCCCACTCTCCCACCCCCACACCCCCCAGAGGGGCTGAATACGCCCACAGGTGACACCATACACCCTCACCAAATGCCCACCATTGCCCCATGGCCAGGTTAATTCCCACATCCCATGCACAGTCCCGCGACCTCAGGACTGACGGGCTCCAGCCCAGGCACGTGTCCCCTTCACCAGCACAGCGTTCACTTCAAAAGCCACACTTCTTAATCCCACGAGGTCTGGCACGCACCCTAAATCAAAACGCTCTCACTGCCTGCAGCCGGCCTCGCTGGCTAACCGCATTACCAGGACTCCAGAGAGCATTTTAAATTTAGCGAGAAACAGTAAAGGTCATTTGGCTCTTTGAGGCGCATTTTAAAACACTGCAATCTCCCTGGATTGCAACTATTTGTTTCACCAATGACCTCAACATTTTATACCCAGTAGTCTGGAAAGGTCATTGCACAGATATCTACAGTTCTCCTAAGGGCCCTGCGCGGTGCTCGCTTGCAGCCTCGCTGGTAACTTCCTTCCCAGTTTTGGGAAGTGCTACGAAGGCAGACAGCGCCAGGAACACAAGCTGTTTGTGACACCACCGCATGCTGAAAAGTGGTTAGTTTCACTTTATTAAGCATTCATGCTTTACAACTGTAAGAATTATAAACTATATATTCGGGGGTGGGGGGTGGGGGGTGGAGCACAGCAGTGAAGCCCCGTCCACCTCCACACCACAAGGCCCCTTCCACAGCTGGTCTGCGCTCAGGGACACGCACACTGTGACTGCAGCCAATTTAATATGTTGCAGAGGAAATGGTGTCTGAAGCAAATGTGGAGATTTGACCTAAGCACTAGTGACATGACCACAGCAGAACTCCAGCAATGCTTCAGAATAAATAACATCCAAAGACATGGAAGAGACGAGTGTCACTAACTACACCACTCCCCCTTCACACCTTCCCCAAGTGGGTTTTTACTTACCTGGACAAAAAAAAAACCCACCAAAACAGTAATCAAATAACTATTTTCCAGTGAAACAACATTAATTTAAAGCCCTCTGCCGCTCACTCAGAAAAGCTTGGCAAAGGCCGTTGAATTCAGGCATGGCATTAAAGCTGCTACAGAAAAAGCACAAAACCACTTCAGCAAGTGGTTTCACACTGCACTAATGGCAATGAAGTTCTCCGCAGCTCTGTGTCACTCACGAACCAGGTGGGCACACGCATACAAAATTATTCAAACCTGCAGACTCATTTCTGAAGAAAGTTGATCTTGCAGTAAAAAAACACCCCATACCTATAGGGATGGTAGGGTCTTACACAAACACACCAACACTGGGCTTTTCGGGCTGGTCCACGACTGCCCAGCATTTGGCCTACTCAGCTTTGCAGGGGTGAAGCTGGCCCGCTCGCACCGGCACACCTGCATTTTGTCCCACCGCTACAACCCTGTGCACTGAACGCAGGGGGACAGTTTTTGCACTCTCCAAAAGCAAAATAGGCAGCCGCTGCTGGCGCTGTAACGCCGCTATTAAGGCCTGGGAGCTTCCAGGCAGGAGGGGCCGTTTTACCAGTAATACTAGATCAGCCCCAAGAGTCAAACAAATTGCTTTAAAGCTTCCACTCACTTTGCAAACCATTATGATTGTAAAGCTACTAAAGGGGCCCAGTGAACTTCCCATTTAAACCACCCCCCCATGCATTAAAGAATGTATCAAGTAAAAACCATCAGCACATAAAAATCAGCTCAGCTCCGCTGAAGTGGCTGCTGCTAAGGCACAGCAGCTGAATGGTCCCTATAGCAGACCTCAAACTGGGCCAGCAAATATTTTGGAAAATGCTGCCAGCAGCTGGAAAAAGAAGTCAAAACAGAAATGTACAGCCCAGCAAATGAGCTTCCCTTTGGCTCCTTTAATCTCCCTATAAATACATTGCTCAACTTAATTTCCCTGCCAGGATTACAAAGCGCTCATCACGCTGACAGGTACAGGCTGTGCAAAGCATTTACACCAACTGCACGAGAAGCTCAGTCCAGAAACACCGCAGCGCTGAAGCTTTTGACCATCCTTGGACAACCTTGTGTGGGGATGGGTGAAAAAAAAAAGGGACTGGACACATGCAAATGTCAGGGCGAGCTGGGAACGGTGCTGCAAGCGGGAGTGGGTGGGGATTTCACCTTCTTATTGGCAAGTCCTCCCACTGCACAGGAAGGCTGAGCCTGAAACAGGTCCTCCTGAGACAGTTTAAGACTACTTCACTAAATATTTGTCAGCTGAAAAGCTGAGAGCATTTCGGCTTAAGTCAACTGAAACATTTGCTTGATCCTTTTGAAAATGTGAAGGGGGAGGTCAGGGTGGGGGGCTTTTTTTACCCTCACAGTAAAGAATGTCTTCCTAATATCTAATCTAAATCTACCATCTTTCAGTTTAAAAACATTATCCCTTGTCCTATCACTACACTCCCTGATCAAGAGTCCCTCTCCATGTTTCCTGTAGCCCCACTTTAGATACTGGAAGGCTGCTATAAGGTCTCCTCAAAGCCTTCTCTTCTCCAGGATGAACAAATCCAACGCTCTCAACCTGTCTTCATAGGGGAGGTGCTCCAGCCCTCTGATCATCTTCATGGTCCTCCTCTGGACTCGCTCCAACAGGTCTACGTCCTTCTTATTGTTGGGGGCCCCAGAGCTGGATGCAGTACTCCAGGTGGAGCCTCACAAGAGTGGAGTAGAGGGGCAGAATCACCCCCCTTGACCTGCTGGCCACACTTCTGATGCAGCCCAGGATGCAGTTGGCTTTCTGGCCTGCAAGCGCACATTGCCAGGTCATGTTGAACTTCTCATCAGCCAACACCCCCCAAGTCCTTCTCCTCAGGGATGCTCTCAATCCATCCTCTGCCCAGACTGTATTTGTGCTTGGGATTGCCCCAACCCACATGCAGGACCTTGCACTTGGCCTTGTTGAACTTCATGAACCAATTAAATTATTATACTTAGAAAACTGTTTCCATGCTGTCTGCAACCCTCCATTCAACCCCATCTTCTCTTACTTTTGCAAGCCAATAGCATGTAGCAGAGCAGGGTTTAACCCTGACCATTGAAGCCCTGCCAAAGTCCTTATACCAGGGGACAGCCACCACCTCCAAAAGGGACACCTGCTCTGTGGCCGCAAGCTGTCGTGCCTGCTCACATCCCCAGACGGAATGGCTGACAACCAACCAGCACAACTGCAAAAGCCTCATTTTCTTACTAGAAAAAACACCTGTAAAAGTGGGCGTTTCTATTGCTATATCCCACATATTAGCCACTGCCAGAGGCCACCAGAGTGGCCACAGAGGCACCGGGACAGCAGGATGAGATGCAGAAAGCAGGAACGGGCTGCAGAAGTCCAAGAAGTATCAAGTGCATGTTACTCATGACCTTTAACACAGCCCTACTTTTTTCCAAATATATGCAAAAAGAAGTTAAAAAAAACACCCTTAAGCACTGACACAAAGTCAAGATGTGTAGCAGGCTGGTCTCAGCAAAAATGAGTGTGTGATGGGGCAATGATAGCTTCCAACCAGGAACCAGGAGTTGTAGCAGGAACGGGGGAACCACAAAGCCTCCCAGGACCCCAGCAGAGGTGCTGTCCTCCCTCTCTGCTGCACACTACTGTCCTGTCATGTGCCAGCACTGAAATAAGAGTTTAACATGGCCTTCGAGCCCCTTGCCCTTCACATCACCCTGCCCACCATGCTGAATCAGGGCCATAACACCAAGAGACAACATTTGGGAAACAGAAAGTGATCACTTCATTTTGCATAAATGGTATAAACTGTTTCTGGCAAGACTGTATTTGTCCCTGTGACAAATCCTCCCCCGTACCCCCTGCTTTTTTTCTGGCAAGAAAAGCCTTTGCTATTATTATGCAAAGAAAATCTGTATGAATTGCTTCCTGCAAAGCATGAGCAAGTCAACAAGGTTGTAGCGACAAGAGAACAAGTCATGGTTTCCTTTCAGCAAACCCCACAGTAATCTGCTTTTGTCCCTGTCATACAAGGCGCATGTTGCTGTGCCCCATGTGAGAGCCTTGTGCAGAACTGAACAGAGGAATTACAACAAAGGGAACCTTTTGTTCCCACAGAATAGAAATGGTCCAGATTTTTCAGACCTTTGTACCAAAGTGTGCTCCTGGCAAGGCAGCAACCAGGACGGGGGAGGGGTTGGGAACAGGGGAGGGCGGGAAGGATGAAGAAATGACTGTAGTGCATGAAAAGCAAACTCATCTCTTTCAGGACCTGCTGGTTTGGCACCTGTGTCTTTCTCTTTCTCTGCTTCTCTCCCTCTGACCTTGCTGGGCTAGTTGGAGCTGCAGGACTGCCGCTGCTTTCCTCAGCAGCTGAACCACGGCTGAAGGCATCACACGCTGCAGAACGGCACAGGGAAGGCAACCTGGAAAGCAAACATGGACACAGCTCTAACAAAATCCCGCTTGCCGGCAATGGGCCCTAGTTACTCCAACACCATGTTGGGCTGCATCAAGTGGCCCTGTACGCCGTTGGCTCTGTGGAGCACATAGGAGCACCTGGGGATGGCAACAACCTGCCCTTCGCTCCTCCCTTGCTATGTGTGGGAGCAGCTTTCCACAGATGATGAGTTATTTCCTTCTTCTATTGCTTTCTAACACGGCAGATGGCAGGTTTGGGCTCCCCAGTTGATGGCTGCACTGAATACCACCTCATTGCTTTATGTTTCAAAGGCGTTGTGGCACCCCCGAATCCTTCCAAACCAAGGCAAACAAACTATAGTTAATGAATACGTACTTAATACGACTTAACGCTGAATAGTGACGTCAGTCTTAACCAAAGGCCACCCCACCTGCACTGTTGCCTGTAAAACATCATTTACAAACGTGCTGCCCCAACAGTCCAGCTAAACCCAGCAGAAACCCCCAGCCTGTCTCTGTCAGGGTGCTTCCTCTGTGCTGCGAGTTTTCAGGAAGGTAAGTTTGCACTTTCTAAGATGCGCTCAGCACGCTACAGTCACCCAGCAGCAGAGCAATTCACTTAGCTGAATAAGGCATTTTGGGAGAGCCTGAGCAAACGGTCAGACACACGTACACACACACGGGCACCAGCCCATGAGCAAAGCCATCTGCCAAAACATGTTCATGCTATGCAATGATGTTGCCTGTATGACCTGAGGAGAAAGCAGGGCAGCAGGAAAGAAGAAATTCTTCAAGAAATATTTTCTTGTCTGAATTTGCTCATTTGTTAAAATGAGAGTGTTTGATGGGGCAATGATAGCTTCCAACCAGGAACCAGGAGTTGTAGCAGGAACGGGGGAACCACAAAGCCTCCCAGGACCCCAGCAGAGGTGATATTTGCCAGACTTAGACATTAAATGTTTGCGTATCTGGGGCGGACAGATTGCGTGTCCTGCCATTAGATGTATTGTCTTGGCCAGAAGAGAGAAATGAGGTAAGAACTTTCTTTCTCTACCATTTTATCTGCTCTGTGCAGGATTGCCAGATTATGCAGAAATACCGAGCAGCAGACAGTGAAATGTTTGCACTGCTTTTGCATTGTTCACAGAGATGAGTAAAACATGCTCATTTTGATTGAACGTGTTTATAACCGCGAGGGAGAAAATGATCATGCATTGAAGGCAGGAGTAACAACTGAGTAATTTTCCCGTACTGGTCCACAGCACAGTTGCCATGGCCCGAGCTGGCCCCCAAGTCCTCAAGGACAGTAGAACTGTGAGCTAACCCTGGCAAGCTCTGTCTTGCCCACACCAACGCACCCACATTTGCTCACCAGCTTCAGGGAACAGGGCACAGGTGTAGGCAGACACGTTGATGTGTCGCACCGAACGGTGTGTGAACAGATTCATTAAAGCAGCTTCAGTGAGTGCAAAGCTGTGCATACCGGTGAGGCTGGGAGTGATGGATCATTTTGGCTGGAGGAGACCTCAGACATCCTGCCCAGCACTACAGCTCCTCTCCCCACAGCCTTGTGGTCTCCAGCTATTTTTAGCCCAGCGGTGTTTCTGTACCAACGCCGGTGGAGTCCTCCAGGACTCACAGCTGTGTGACAAGGAAAAATAATTCAGGCTCAGTAACTTTACTGTTCCTGCATCATAAAAGGCTGTTTTCTTTGGTTCTGTAAAAGCCATAACCAGGGGCAAAGGAAGTGAAATTTGTGAGCAAGTAGTTTCATTCTTCTGATGGGTTTCGGAGTCAGACAAATTTACAAAGAAGTTTGCAGGTAGCTTATAGTTGCGCATTTGCAATGTAAATGGTTACAGGCAGCTATTTGCTTTGCAGGGCAGAGGCTGAAACACCTGAGGCGGTGAAGCCGCAATACCCCAGGTGCTGCAGAGGTCTGCCTCTAGCCTGTTCATCTCAACCAGGGTGCCAACACCAACAGCAAGTTTTCACCTCTTGAATCATGGTGATGCGCACCAGTTTGATCTCAGCAAAAACTCGCTGCTGCAAGTCACCTGTACCCACACAGCAGCTTGGCTTTTAGCTGTCCATTACCTCCCTGGCCGGCATGTCTGTGGGAGGAGCATTAGGCAGCTGTCCCTTAACACTTCAGATGGGACGGAGAGGTCCAAGAGCATTTGCACAGTGCTGCCACAGTGCTGTATGGGGAGACATCCCCTGTGGAGGGATGCTGGTGCACGAGCTGTGTCTGGGGATGCAGTTGCGGGATGAGTCTTTGCCCCCAGCCCTGCAGCCGGCCTCGTTGAGTGAATCGGCAGGGCTCAGCAGGCTTTGCTGGGAGCACTCCAAATCCAGGTCTGGGACCCCCTGGGCAATTTAAGTTTTTCTTCTTAATACATCTGTTATCCCATTACCTCTGGCTAAATGCGTGATGGAAAAGGAGACTGCATTCTTCTGGGCACAAAGGATCTCAAAGCATCCAACCACCAAACACAGGAGAGAGGATGGAGAAGTTAATTTCCTAATTGATTCAACTGACTGTATTTTGTATTTCATCAGAAGCCAGGTACTGTTCTGTGTCTGTTCTCTGAGAGGGTAAAACCCCATCGAGCTTTAATGGCATGGAAGAATGTTTCAAGGTGGGCTCTCTGAGACTGCAATAGTTAAAATAAGTTAGGCTCCAAATTTAACAGGGCTCAGAATAGTGAACTATTCAGAGGTGGTACCTCTGCAGGCAAGCAGCTTCACTTCAGTCAAATACAGTGGAGAAACAATGGAGCATGTTTCCTGTCACATTAGAAATATTCTATAGCTTTTAATAAAGACAAAAAGAGGAGGAGTAGGTGAATATTTTAGAAGCTATTGTTCAAATACCAGTTTCAAATGGTATCTACAGTAAGTCGGGATGAAATTTGAGGAATAACATCCACAACACAGTGGAGGGGCTATGTCTCCTGCTAATCCTTGCAACTTGGACAGCAGAGGGGAAAATTGGAGGCTTTGGAAGGTGCGATCGGCTCAACCATCCCGGACTTCAGTGTTTTTCTGAATAACAGAATCAATGTGCTTTTGATATCATCAGCAGAGCAAGGACTGAAGGAGCTTTGGATTAAAATCATGGAGCAGGCAAAAGATGGGAGGAGATGCCTTGGATAAGCTTCCCTGGTGAGCCAGTGCCAGAGCTGCCAAATAAATCCCTGATTCCCAGGCCAGGGTCCCTGCCGAGCGGGTGAGCGCCCTGTATTGTGCCACTGCAGCCCCAGGGCTTTGCTTGCTGCGTGCACAGGAAAGGGGGAGGCAGAGGAACGTCACTCATGTCCTACAACCTTCATCAACCCAACACGGATCGCTTCAACTCATGGAAGCTGGTGACAGCATTAATACTCAGAGAGCTGCCAGGAGAACGCGAAAGGGTGAGAAATGGCTTTTCTACACTGCTAAGAAGGTATTCCAGCATAAAGGAGAAGAAACAATGCAAAATTCAGACCTCTCCCCATAACATCCTACTGTGCTTACATTCCCCATTGTCAGACCTGATAGCTGGGTGAGAACAGATGTGAGATTGCCCTGAATTTCATTATTTTTTTTAACTCGTTCAACATTGCAGATATCTTGTCGGTTTTCACACCATTTTGTCAAATTCCGCCTGCCATGCGATGCTCCTTGGCAAACCTGCAGTGAGACCTCAGAAACCACATTGGGGGGACAGCAAACCCAGCCGTTGCTATCCCCCGAGCTGCCTCAGCAGGAGAAATTTGCCCATCTGGTTAGACGTGCCCCAGCCCTAACCACTCCCCTCGGCAGGGGCAGCCCTCACAGCCCTTTGGGCAAGTTTCCCACCTGCCCCCACGACGCTGCTCTCACTGGCATGCTGGGCACTGTATGAAACCTTTGGCACATGCTGGTTTTCTCTCCTGGGAAGCTCCCAAGCAAACCAACGCAAAGACTGGAGTAGGAACAAGTCCAAACAGCCGAAGGGTCGCACTGAAGGAAGTCAGTGGCTGGGACTGCGCTTGGTTTGCAATTGCCCAGGCCATGTTGTCTTTCCTACCTGCAAAGCCTCCCCGCTCTTGTGCTGTTGAGAGGGCTTAGACCTCTTCAGGGCACCCCAGCAGGGTTTTGCTGTAGCCGAGGTTTTGGAGAAAGCAGGGAGGTGCTAAAAACAGTCCTGCTAAATTGGATGTGGAGAAAGGAGAAGGCCACTGACACAGCCCCTTTGCAAGTCCAGCTGGAGACCAGAGAGGATTGCTCTCTTGAGAAAAAGAAATCATTTGCTCTTCATCTATACCACTAACGACAACAGAAACTTTAAATTTATTCTTACTGTCCTCTGGGTGTAGACAGCCCTCTGAAACCATCCAAGCAGACAGCTCTTCTTGTGGTTGTCACTGGCACAGGCTTCACTGTGTCTGCAAAACACATCATTGTAAACTCATTTCCTCCCCTGCCTCATTTGTGGCAGGAGGCTGGGACTGCTGCTAAGGACGAACACAGGGGCCTCTGAGGACGCTGCCAATCCAGCACAGCTAGAGGCTTTTCTTCAAATACCAAGAAATGCATTTTTCAAGACCAGCGGTGTATGGGACATTACCCCAAATGAGAATTTCTGCAAGGTACAGTGCCTTGCACATTGGAGGGCCTCCAGGTTGAGCTAGAATAAAATCTCTCCCCAGCTGAAAAGCACAAGTACTTGGACTCACTCAGCGACAGCAGAGGTCACTGTGGCCACCTGGGGAAGAAGAGGAATGACTTTGTGGGTTTCCCGGCTGTCCCCCTACCCAGACACACCAGCACACAGAGACTGCAGCAAATTCATCCTCACTTTCAGAGGGCTTATATATCTGGAGGGAAAAGGCTGAACAAAACCTGCCTGCAAATGCCACACACCAGCTGGAAGAAGGGATAAGGAGGGCAGGGATCAGCAGTCCCATAAGGCTGAGTTGCCCTGAATCAGCAGCACTGGGTTGCAGATGCTGGGCTGCCCCCATCTTCCCTTGGTCCACACTGCGGGCAGGATTGCTCTTCCTGTGACGTCGTGCTCACTGCTACGCTCCAGATCCTTACCCCTAGCCGTGACCCTGTCCTTTTCCTGCTTCATGGAGGCAACAGCCTCTGTATGGCCAAGCAACACTGGTTTCCACCACAGCCCACCCTGAGCAGGCACGAGCCAGAGCTCTGTCTTTCCCCAAAAGCCCTTTGCAACGCGGCATCCATACAGTCTGCAGCATGCCTGCTCATCCCACACGACCCTGTATCAACAGACACCACCGCTGTGTACCATGCATGCTGTGCGGCGTATGTGGGGTTATTGCTGAGCGTTAAGCAAGGTGATCACACGGATGGGATATTTCCTGACACTCTGGGCAGGTGCTTTTTTATTAAAAGCTGAACTTTGTACATTTAGCTGTAAGTTTCCTCACTTCCTTCTGGAGCTAAGCGTGAACAAAATAGAGACAGGCTGAGAGAGCTGGGACTCTTTAGCCTGGAGAAGAGAAGGCTGAGGAGAGACCTTATTATGGCGTTCAAGTATCTAAAAGGTGGGTTGAAGGAGGATGGAGCCAGCCTCTTTTCAGTGGTTCCCAGTGACAGGATGAGGGGAAACGTGCACAAGTTGGAACATAGGAAGTTCCATTCAAACACAAGAAAAAACTTCTTTATGGTTAAGGTGACAGAGCACCAGAACAGGCTGTCCAGGGAGGTTGTGAAGTCTCCTTCTCTGGAGATTTTCAAGACCTGCGTGGATACAGCCCTGAGTAACATGCTCTAGGCAATCCTGCTTTAGCAAGATTAGTTGGACCAGATGATCTCTAGAGGTCCCTTCCAACTCTGAAAATTCCGTGATTCCATGATTTGGGATACTTGACATAAAACTAGAAGCTTTCTGGTCAGACAAGGGCACTGACAGCTCACTCAGAAGAGGGGAGAGCAAGAGGAAATGAGCTTGCCCGGAAAGATTTTGTGCCCTCTTGCTATGCTTGTGTGGTCCCACTGGGGACCCTATATGGGTCCCTTGATCAACAGCTACTTTACCTCTAAAGTAAGTCCAGAATCACCCTGGCAGGACACCTGCCCACCATGAGGTCAACAAAAAGACCTCCACATGGGCAAAAGAGGGAGAATCTCAATCCTAAAGTTCATCTGGTCTTTTCATGGGAAAGCACTGATTGTTGGACAGAAAAAAAATTTGGTCTACTGGGAAGCAAAGGGCCGCCTATTAAATTCATTATTTCTCTCCATGGACATAAAAGAGGACACCAGAAGCAAAAGCCTGTGACATTTACGTCAGAAAAAAAGCAGAGGAGTCTATTTTCCTCTGTGTCACACACTACCTACCCTGAAAAAGAGAGAGAGATGGCTTTTCAACTTAATTAATAATGCAAAACCTGAGGAAGGGGTGAGTTGCGCAGAATCCAGAAGAAGAGAGATTGCAAAGAGTTGAATTTGCTGATAATACACTACTTGCAAAACAAGCTTCTGCTATTCCCCTCTTGACACAGCGTCTGTTGCCTACCAGGGCAATCATATCCAAGTGTAATTGTCTAACAATTGTTCCGCACTGAGAAAATAGTTCTGATTACAGACATTAACACGTTTAGGCATTAAGCTTCCTCACTGTAATTACCCTTGAGCTTAGTCTCACAAATGAATTAATGTGCTGATCGCTTGGACTAATAGAACCAGCAAAAGGGTGATGAATTGCTTCCAAATCAGATAAAATCAAGCATGACATCATTTAATTAATTTCAGGGCTTGGGGGGAGGAGAAAGGGGGTCAGCATGATGCTGAAAAGAAATGTATCTCTCCCTTAGTCATTTCTTTGGAGACAGAAATACGCGAACAGGGCAGGATGGGGCTGGGGAAAAGGAAGATTGCGCACCAGGTGAGAAGGGGGTTGCTGGAGATGGGGCTGTATAATTTCTGTGTATGAGCGTGCAGCCCCAGGTGGCTGTGGCTGCGAGACTGATTCAGTACACCTGACATAGGTGCAATAGATGGATTTCTTCTGGGTACGAACAAATGCACTGCACACCTTGCTCTGATTTTGGGTCATCATCCGAGTGCTGTGGCCCCAAGCAGAGAGCCGCTCCTGGCCTTCCCCAGGGTCACAGTTCCTCCATGGGAACTGAGTGCCCAAGGGTGGCATTACCAAAAAACCCTCTCCTTTATCATGTTTCCTGGCAGGGGATCATTTGCCCGGCTGTCAGCACAAGGCTGCAGTCAGCCAAGAGCTGGGCTGGCCATTGCTACCGTGAGCAGATATACTCAGTTACCCTCCATGACTTCTCCTCACCTGTGAAGGGCCTCCCGATCCTTTTGTTTTAGAAAGGAACAAAATGGGTCAACGGAAAGGACATGGCAAGGCTCTGGACTACTGTTGTTAAGTACAGACTCTCTCAAATTAAAGTTTCCCCTCGGATGGCTGCCCACCTGTAAAATAAAACGGCATCGTACAAGGAGCTTGTACCTGACAGGGTTACAGGCGGAGCTTCCTCCTTGCAGCCCAGCAGATAACAATCCACCACTAATTTCAGATTTTGCATCACATGGAAATCCTACACAAAGAGCCACCAAAAGAGAAGGTCTTATAAATCAAAGCTCTCCATTACAGCTTACATCTAGAACTGGCTCTGCAATTTGAAAGCAGACCGGCTTTTTACATACACATACAGGGAGACACACTTTACAAAGACACAGAGTCCTGGCCTTATGCCAGTTTAAACATATGTTAGCAGCACACACACCCCCCCCTGTACACAGACACATATTTGCTGCCTGTAGATAAACAGCTGCTCATCTCTCCTAAGTGTACATACCTGTAAAACCATACGTAACATAAAATGCACATGCATGAATGTACATAAAGAACATGCATTGTTATAACAATGGACAGCCAAATGCACATGCCTGATCTCATGTCATAAATGACAAGGAGTTTT
>NW_009648960.1:3371320-3384891 GCF_000708025.1 Charadrius vociferus
TCTATATTTTATTTTGCTGGATTTTTGAGCAGCGGAGGGAAGGAGGTGGTGAGACCTGTGAAACCTAAATTTGAAGATAGGAAGCTTTTCATTCTCAAAAGTGTGGAGAGGCAGCATGCTTTATCACAGAGCCTGGCTGCCCCTTTGATAGCAAAGGCAGAGGAAACATTTACCCAATTCCTCCTGGCTGCTGAGAACGATAACTTTGGAGTCTCCCTGTGACAAGACTGTTTCTTGGGCTTTGCCAAAGAACACAGGTCCAGCAGCCCAATATCAACACCCTTTGGCAGCATTCATCATTGTCTTGGATATTTTAATTCATCCAGTCGCCCTAGGGGCAGTGCAGCTTATGACTCCATTTGTTTGATGCAGCCTTACAATAAATCCGGTCAGTGGAGCGGAGACTGCAGGTGACAGTCATTGTGATATAAAGTAGTTTATTTCCAGAACCTGATCTTGCAAGGCATCAGGCATCTCCTGAGGTGCTGACAGCTCTATCTGCTCTATTCTATAAATGACAACCAGCAAACAACAGCAAAGAGCACCAGCACCCAGGTACCAACTTTCCCACGTGCAACAAGTTTGAAGGTCCTGAATTTCCTTTCCTAGTGGTGATCTAGCCATACCACTGCAATCTCACCACCGGCACCTTCACGGGCAGTCAGACAAGAAGCTGGCCCTGAAGAAGACCCAACTGTCCCTGCCTTGTCCATTCAGCTTACCACAGAGCTGCCAGTTTGCCCTGACACCTCTGACTGTGCTGACCTATGAGTCTTACTCTGCTCTGTTTTACTCCTCGGTAAGAGGAGCAGCTCATCACACTTGTCTTTCTTCCATGCTAATGAACACATGGTGCAAATGCTGGGGCCCGGTTTCTTTTAAAAACAAAACAAACACTAGATACAAATGGTGCCAGATGTTCAAATAATTGGTGCTTGCATCTTTTGGAAATCTGGCCAAGCATTGCTAGACATCCAGCTCTGCGCTTGGTGGGCAAGCCAGCCTTAGGGCTGCAGAGAGATGGAAGGGGAAGCAACAAAGCGGTCTGGTGGTTGAGGAGTAATTTTTAGGGGTAACAACCAGTACAACCCTCAAAAAGACAATTTCCTGTAGGTAAATGGTGTCAGCCACATCCTGAAAGTCAGGTGGGATGAACTCAGAACTTCGTCATAGGGGATTTATGCATCTGAGCACCATAGGGGATCCGGGGCTTTTTCTGTACTTCAGTTCTCCGGGTGTAAAGAAGTGGGAATTCAATAATTTCCTCATCTCTGAGGGATGCTCTGCATGGAAAGGTTTATGAAATGCTCACAAATGTGCTACAGGGAGGGTGCTCTCATAAGCATCTTGCAGGGGCTTCTTGGCAGCTCAAGAATGTCGTGGTACACTATAAGTGCAAGAGAGGGATTTGCTTTTACAGTATGACATTTGCCAAACAATTAAGGTGAAGAGCAATATGCTATAATCACTTTTAGTATTAAACACACACAGTAAAAAGAAATGTTTAAAAGGCACGTGGGTTTTTTTTTATAGGACATGTTGCTTTGCATGTTATTGTAAGAATCCTTGCTGCTACTGATCATAAGCTCCGATTCAAACTGTGTAATTATTACGAGGGACTTGCTTCTTCTCCCATTATGTATTAACTGTACCTAGGAGATCCAGAAATGAAAGGATCTGAGCTTTGCTATCTTAACAGTTGTTTGGAGGATTTGCTGTGTCAGTTTCTTATTTTACTTTTGTCATAATTTAGGATAGTCTGAGAGATTAAAACAGATAAAAATGCATTATGCACTTATTGCCCCGTGTCTTAGAAATCGACATTGAACTCATGAACTATAGGGAGGGACAGGAAATCATATTACACTTCACATACCTTTTTCTGTTTCCGCAGGACTCCTTTAATCACTTCCCAGCCGTATGTAAGGTTTTGGAGACATACCCCAGAGGGCGTTATTTTAGTCATTCTATGTCTTAACTCAACCCAAATCCCACAAGATTGCAGGTGGGGTGTTTCTTTGTCTAGACAGGCATTTCCTTGTCTCAGGAATATAAAACCAAAATGGGCAGTGAGTGACCTTTAAGGCTGTGGTCCTCACCCCAACCAAAACACCACCCAGCTTCCTATCAAAACTAGCACCCCAAGATAAAACACAGGCTTTGGCACCACCAGCAAATGCAATAGCTGCGGTGGGTGAGGTGCCGGCCCTACCATGAAAGAAATATGTGGCTCAGACCTAGTTTCTAGCTCAAATCATATAAGAGGGTGGTTAATCTGGATTGCTAGTTAATCTGGACCTGCAGTCATGTCTTAATCCAGCTCCTTGTAACACAGATATTTCTAGACACAGCCCTGCCCTAGTAAGTCTAGGCAGAAATGCCCCCAAAACACAAGAAAGACCTCGGGGCTGGAGTCACGCTGAATTCAAGGTCCCATCTTAGCAAACAGTACACATGGTGTTTGCATTTTTGTGTGCAGTACGTTAATATTCATGTATTTGTATGCTGCCAGCCTTGGGAGCAAGCAAATGTCCTCTAACTGCAATTTCAGCCTGGTCAAGGTAACTGACCTTTTTCATTAAGTGCTTCCAAATTTCCAGTCTATCCATGAATGTGAAAAATTTGTGCTAATTACAGGCCTGTTGTGAGGCCAAAAGTGCAGAGGGGAAATAAGGGGGTTTCTGAATGTTATTTAAAGGCACAGCATCATCAACGGGATTTTTTGCTTGCACTAACACAGTGCCCTAGTCTGTGTTAGTCAGGTAGGGTTATTTAAAAACAGAGCCAAAAAATTTGGAAGGGCTTGAGGTATCGGGACCTGCCATTGACTCAGATGGCCAAGGTGAAGCTCCTTGGCTGTGCTCAGCAGTGGAGTAGCAACCCTCTCCATAGCTCCCTTTGATTTTTGTCCCAGTCCATTCTGCATGCAGAACATCTGGTACCCTCATGTATGGTATAATACCATCCCAAACTACGTGTGCGCAACACTTACAAATAGTGCTTAAAACATAATGGCTTATTAATATAACACATATAATTTGAGAAGTGATATGAGCTCTTTCCCAAACTTTTATATCCTTTTTAATAAAGGATGTTTTGAAACTCACTGACCTTTTTTCTTTTCTCTTTTTTTTTTTTAAGTTCCCTGGCATTATGTAGAAAAACCCCATCAGTGTGAAGTGGAATATAATGCAGTTTATTACCACTAACAAGGGAATGGCCCATAACTCTAAAGAGACAAAGCCTCAAGTGAGCTATGAAGGTCATTTTCTTGCATCCAGAAAGCAAATGTAATACTGACTGTGTCATGCTTCCCATTTCAGAAACAATGTGGGCTGCTTTCAGTTTTATTATAATAAATAGCAAAAGTTAAGGTTTTTTCTTTCAGATGGAATTTTGCAGTCAGTCCTCCCCACTTTGGAGGGAATGAAGGTGAATATCTGTCTGGATTTTGGCACGTTATTTATACTCCTCTGGATGTGATAGTTGATTTGTTCATGAATCTTTACAAGACACAAAAACCCTACTGCGTATCCAGTCACTGCTTCTTCCTGCTGGGAATACTCAAAGAACTCCGTGCGGAAAGGCTCAAACAGCAAACTCACAGACTTGATCATTACCAGGGTTACCTCCAGAGCTCTCCAATAATATATCGTTCCGTTTTTTAAGAAATCAGGCTTTCCTGTGATATCCCATCCCTGCTTCATGCAGCCATGAACCTAAAAGCAATGTTAAAAGATGGTAATGCTGCACTAAAGCCATCGTGGCATCAACAGGTCACTGGAGGGACCAGTGTGTAGATCATATACCAGGCAAATGTACAAGGCTGAAGATGAGAGTTTAAGCCTTAGGTCATGAATGAAAATAAACATCCATCTGCTTTTCCAGCTGTTAGTATATCAGAGGCAGGCCAGAGCCCTGACATAGCAAGCCCTGGGAAAAAACACTGATACTGCTCTCTGAAAACTTAGCTTTTCTTTTTGTTGCTGGAAGAAACACATTTATGCACTGCTGCAGAGATAACTGGGGTGTAACTGGGATGAGAAACATTTTTCCTTATCCATATTCCCTGGCCCACCTCTCTACAACCCCCAGACAGCCTAGGGGAGGGGAGATGGGTGGCACCTTTCTTCTCCTCCTCTGCCTCTGTCCTGAGAGTTTATTTTGGCCTTGCTAAATGGCTCAGGTTTTGTGCTCTACAGCTGTAGTAATTTGCAACATTTTCCTTGAGTTTCAAAAGGAATATCTTCCTTGGGCGAGATGATGCAGAAAAGTAAAACCTAGTGTTTTCCCTCACATCACCATCTTCCCTTCCAGTTGCAGTGTCATATAAAACGGTGTCAGAAAGTGTTGTGGCATTATCAGCTGCTACTCTGTTTTCAAAATGATGAAACAATGAAACACTGTTAATTAAGAAGCTCCTAGTCTCCTTAATTGGGGTAGGAAGAGAAGGGGCACATAAAATCATAAGTGGCCCTGTTAGACTTGCAAGAGAAAAGCACACAGCAAACAACAAATGCTGAAACACATGCCAGGTCCAAAAGGGAGAGCAGGCTGACTGTCAGCAAGCAAGCCAGCCGTGAGCTCTGCTTGCATGCACAAGGGAGCCTGCAGGGAATCGGCACTGAACATACTGCCTATTCACAGCTAAATAACTCTCCTAGGCTCTGATCTTGCTGCTAATGCACCAGAAAATAAGTACTCTTTTGAGGTACATAGCTGGTAAATTGCCTTAACCCCACTTAAGTCAACAGAAGGATGCTGATGCAGATGGGTAAAGCATTTGACCCTCTCTGTTTGCTTTGGATATTACCCAAATACCTGAACATCAATTTCTGATCACTAACTAGTTCATCACTAACTGATGAACATTCAGCAGGTTTGCCAAACAATGCAATTTGTCTTTTCTACTTAAAGTGTCAAATGTCACCTTAGCAATGTATAAACAAAAAAACCCAGGGAGCGTCCTCAAGACTGATATTTATCAATGCAAAGAAAGTGTTGGATTTTGTGAACCCCAATCCTGAATTTTGATGCCATCCGTCAAGACAAGCTTGGCAGGTACTCCCATAGACCGTTCCATTCAAAAAGGTGCACAAGAATAACTTGGGTTTTATCCCCAAGGGAGAGGAAAGAGATGAACCACACTGTCCGAGCCAAGCCAAGCAAGACATTTTGGAAGAACCAGTCCTTGTATCACAGTAATTATGGCCAGTGCTACGAGGCACAGAGGTGTGTTTTAGGGCTAACATCATCGCCAGCTTCATTAGTGTAAACAGACCTGAAGAAGCTAGAACAGAAACTGTGGTGAATCAGCATTTCTGTGCCTTCCCAGAGAACCTGATCCAGTGAATCTGGGTTTAAGCTAATTCTTCCCATGCAAGGGCTGGCAAGAGGCAAGACACAGCTCCAGCCTCTGAACGACGCCCCTGGCATCCCCCAGCTTGCCAGCCCAGAGCTGCACAACAGTGTTATTTGGCTATCTGAGGAGAATAAAGCTGCCAGCAGTGCTAATTATCCAGAGGCTTGGACAAAAGCTAGTCCCACTGAAAGCAGCAGCAGTACTCAAGAAATGCAAGCAGTAGAAAGCTCTGCCAAATCCAAAGCTTTGGCCATTCTGTCCCTGTTTGGCCACATCCCTCATCCACGCCGTGCTGAGGCCAGGCTGGCCTGAAGAGTGACAAGAGGAAATGCTAGAGAAACTGCTTAAGTTTTCTAAATAACAAGCAACACTGCCATTCAGTGAAAAAACGACGATTGCATTCCTGGTATACATAGACCCTCTCTCTCCTTTCAAAAAGGCCCTACATCTTCCAAGGCACTCTCCAGGTTTCACTGTTCTGTGCCAATCCAGGCTGGGATCTAGTTTTGCAGCAATTTAATGAAGAAAAAAGTACATTTTTTTCCTATAAAATGTTGCTAATTATGGGTCCTAACCTGCCACCGCTCTGAAACAAACACAGGAAACATTTCCAGTACAAAGTAACAACATTCACGCTAACTTTATTGAGTCGCCAAAGGTATATATTTCATATGCTCACTTTCATATGCTGATATATATTCATTTTTTATACTTATTCTACACTCGCTCCTCTACCTGCCTGCAGTATTGATCTGGTACCAATAATCTGTTCTCTTTCTCTCAATTCTCCTTCTTCCTTAGTCAGGAACAGAACTGATGGCCTTTGGGGATAACAGGGACATTTCAGCTACAAATTTGAAGGGAAAAGGCAACAGTTATTATCCAGCTTCACACACAGCTAGCCCTATGAATGCTCCCTGGCTGACTGGTTCATCCCCTTGGTGCTTTTCATTTTAATTCCTTTAAATTACTGCTAAGCAACCCTGCAAATCGTCTTTCCTCCTAGGGAAGTCAGCAGGAGTTTCACTGTATGGTTCTCAAAGGCGAGCCGAATTGGGACTATCATGCTAAGCACTGAAACCAGAGCTCCTTGGTTCATGACAGGTTGTTGGCACATTCCCTTAGTGCAAAAGAAGAAGCCAAACACATCCAGAGAGTATCTGCATTTGCATTTCTGTACACCTATCCTGTTTGCAGAGTAAAGACCAATTAAGCTTCGTCATCACCCATTTCAACTGACCGCCCTCTGATTTCCACAGATTAAATGCGAGCTACACATATTGCAGGAGTGGGGAACCCATCTCCCCTTGCTGACCCTGCGGCGGCCCAGTTCCTAGCACCAACCTGGCCAGGGTGCGATGCCAGCTCCGGGCTGCGTGCCGTAGGGCACCGGAGCAGCGCCCTGGGATCCTGCACCAGCCTCCAAAAGTGTGGGGATGTGGCGACTTCAGGTCTGTGTGGCACAGGATGAGGTGACCGTGCAAAGCAAGCCAGAGCACAGGCTCTCAGACTTGGCTTTCAGTAATACTGCACTTCCCAGAAGACTTTGCCTAAGACCTCTGCAGCTATCTAATATTCATTTTATGCACAATTGTAATTTCTTTTTAATCTTGTCTCTTTGGAAGTTTTGCAGCCATGTGGGATACTGCACCCAAATATAGACTTTACTGTGTCATCAAGGGAAATGTCTCATATCCAAACAGCAAAGGGAACTAGTGTTTAACACCAAGGAAGGAATGCAAGCACCAAAACATTCAGAAAATCCCCACGCAGGTGCAGACAGCATGCAAGTGCAGATGGGAGCAGGTACAGTGAGAGGAGACGTGGACAGAGGAGCAGGGAGACAGAAAGATGGTGTCTGAAGGGTGTTCACCACTGGGACTTACCACCCCTGACAAAGCAGGACTGTAACACTGAGTGCTGTGATCTCCTCTGCTTGCCACTGCACCCCACTGCTCTCCTTGAGCAACCCCAGAAGGTGCTTCGGAGGCTCTGGGCAGCTTTCCTGCACTACTTGCAATATCTGGCAGGTTATATTTGGCAGTCAAGGGGTTTGTTTTTTTTCTTCTTTCTCCCTAGGTCTTAAGAATCATCTGTGAGATGCAGAGCAGCTATCATTTAAATATGTACCAGCACCCCATTTTGGTGTTAGCTATCTGAGAGTGGTGCCCCAAAGCTGTAAATCCAGCTTTATTTACTTACACATGGCATTTCCCTGCCTATTACCATTCTGAACCACCCAAATCCGTCAATCTAATAGAGATATATGGACAGTAAAAACATGCACTGGAAAACTACTGGCAGGTTGTACAAAATGATCAGATTTAATCAGCTGATAAATTATTCACTCCAATTGAGAGTCAAACATACTATTTGAGTCTATTTATGGACGTCCGATTAGTGCAAGTAATTTTCCATCACTTTATTATGTTTGCTAATACATTATGAAAACCATGTTGTGATAATGGTCTTACTTAAGTCATTTTGTTGTATGAGCATATACCAGAAAGCTTGTTCCACCCAAGGCCAGGGACACGTTCCAGTGCGCGTCAGTCAGTTACACACCGCTATGCTATTTCCAGGGGCTTCTGCAAAGAGCAAAGCTGCCAACAGAGTAGAAATTTCATTTAAGGAAAGCCATTACACTGCCAGGCTCTCTAAGTGGCACCACACTATTTTCAGACACAACTGCCATTGTGACGAAGTGCAGGAAGAGGACTGGGCTGGTTGCTCCCCAGACCTTGATGGATGTCTGTGATGGCTGGATGGGGGACACAGCAGTAAATCGCATCATATTGCTGAGTATTTGTGCAGTAGCACAGGGATGCAAAATGTAGTACCAGCACCTAATGCAGCAGCTTGCCAAATCACAGGCAGACCTTGGAGTCAAGGGAGAGCATTATAGGCTGTCACGTCCAACCTCCCATATGAGAAGCACCTAAGCATTTCATCCCATCAGCCTGTACTGAGGCAATCTTTAAACAATTGCATTCAGGAATAAAAAAGTAGCAGCCACAGGCAGCATGATGGAGAAAATCCTTGACTCCATCACTTCAGCCACTAAGGCTCCAGGCCCACCCTTTGTCCAGAAGTAAGGCTTGCACCCCAGAAGGCCCCAAATAATTTTTTTCTGGCTTTGGTGTGTGTTCAAAGGAGTGCAGCAGCACATGTCACATCTGCAGAGCCCCAGGTCCTCTTCCCTGGGCAGCAATGCATTTTTGGAAAAGACCAGTCAGGAAAGAAGCCAGAACTGAAAAACAGCTAGATGGCACAGACCTGCTGGCCAGGTCTGCCACCAAGCCCATCCCCGCGCTTGAATTTGGAGAACGGTATTGTGTGGGGCACTCTCAGTATTCATCTCAGTCACCCTTGTCTAGAGGCCAACTGCAGCAGAGTCCCCTGCCACCAGACTAACTCTTCCTTGCCGTCACGGCCTCTTCCCCTGGCTTCCCCCCCCACCATACCACTACCCTTTTATTTTACAGAAGGTGTTGGTGTCCCTTTCCTGCAGCCCATGGAAAGCACTGGCTGCTGAAACTGCAAGAACTGCACTTGGAAGCAGCAGGTAATTATAAATGAGAGCAAATGGAGTAAGCAGAAGATGAGGAGCCTGAGTTCAGCCTGCTCCTAGGTCAGTCTCATGGCAGTTACTTCCCTGCTGTAGGACAGGGTGAAGTTCTGCTAAACAGGCAATGCAGTTTACCCATTTTTCATCTCTCTGCCAGGAAAGCCAAGCAGGTGAATCCATTCAAGTTTTAACCTTACAGTGGCATCACCGTACTGAAAAGCCCTGGGCAAGACTGGGCTGAAACTCAAGCTGGGAAAGGCAGTAAGGTCCCCATCCCAGGACCAACCGGAGGCACTGTCATGACAGAGACTTGAACACTCTCAAATTCCTACTCAGTTTTTGGCATTGTTTCATTTTTAGCAGTTTTCCCCTTCTCTCTGTATTCTTTGGCTTTTGCAAGTGTGCTAAAGCAGATGGATCCAGCTGTGCCACGAAGAGGGATGGCTCTGCACAGCTGCCCTGTCACCCACAGGGCAGACGTGGCTGGCAGCGCTTCAGGTAGACACTGCTCCCCTTTCCCAGCTACAGCACTGCTACAGGGCTGTGCTTGGTTTTAAGTAAGTGTGAAAGGTGCCAGACTGACAGGCATCCTTTTCAGACCCTCAGGGAAACCTGTGCTCCCACACCCCCTTCATCTGCCAGCAACCAACCTGCAAAAGGTGAGAGGTAGCTCAGTTCCCATGTGAGAAATGCAGGCAAAAGCACGTGTACAGCCCTATGGCTAATGGTGGGGGAACTTCACACTCACCAGTCCATTGCCTCCAGCAACCGCTGCCAGCTGTGAAAAGCCCAGGGACCCTGGAAACGTGATCTCCCACCTGCCACACTGCCCTCTCGGCCACAGATCAGGAGCAAGTCCCTCTCTCAACATCATGCAAATGCCATTAAGGGAAGAAGGAGGCGGTGGGAGTGAGGAGGCAGGGGGGAACCTTTTGTTAAGACTGCGGAAATTTTCAGTAAAATGAAAACAAATTGCTCTAAGTAAACCATTTGTCACAGTCTGATTACTCTGCTGCCACTCTGGGAACACCAATTTGTCATGCTAGATCAGGATAACAGCAGGCTGACTGTACGAAATGGCACGCTGCCTTCTGGCTTTTTTGCTCGCAACCGGTGAGGACAGTGGGGATCTCCCACAGCTCCTTTCCAGCACCCCATCCCTTCTGACAGCACAGATACATGCTCGGTTCTCTGCAACCAGCGTCGAATTACTGACGGCTCCCTACTTCCCAGCAAGTGCCTCCATCTCCTGGTACTGCAGCTCCACCTGAGACCTGTTGAATATGCTGCTTTTACCTGTTAATCCCAGCGGATCTACCTCGACTAGGAGGTGTTCTTGTTGGGGATTACTTCTTGCACTAGTGGTTGGCATAATAGTGCCCTGAACTGAGTTTTAGCACCTAAGTGTCCCGGCAATACACATATTGATCATCATTTCTCTTACTGTAAAAGCCCATGTCTCCTGTTTGCTACGCCTTCAGGACCACTGCAGCTGAGCCTGCAGCGCTTGCTGGCTCAATCCTGATCCACGTTTCCCTCTCCTTGGTGATACCTGAAGAGTTTCAACAGTTTGTAGGTGGAGTAATTGAAATAAAACAAACACACACAGAGAAAACAAAAAAATGCTGCAAGATTCACAGGTAAAGAGATGCTTAAAGAATGAGGGTTAATGCAAGGGAGCAAGAAGTAAAGATTAGCCAAAATGCATAAAGCATGTGAGAATAGCAGAACAAAATCCCAAGTCCAAGAATTAATTCCCTTAGCTTCACTGTCCATAGCTAATAAACAATTATTGGAGTCTCCCTGCTTGTGTCTCTCTGGAATTATGCAGCAGTCTGTAATGCTGAAACAAAACAATTAACTGCAGTCCAAATAAAAATATCTTTCAGCCAACAAAAAGAAAAAAATGTCAAAATGCCATTTTGGGTAAAATGCTCCATTCAGTTCAGCACAAAATCCTTCATCTCATTTTCAGATTATTGATCCCTTTTCTAAACCTCTTCTCCTTATAAATTGGTAGGTCAATATTTAAATAAAGAAATGCCTTTTCAGAAGGAAAACAAAACAACTTAAAAATTTTGTTTGCAAACCACAGGAATGAACTAGCTGAGAATTTCTTATTTCTTTAACATTAGTAAATAAAAAGGTGAAAACCAGAAAGATTTTGAATGTGAGAAATTCCCCCTCCTGCTTGGGCCCATTAGGGCTTGCCGCGTCCCCACTGAACTAGTAAATTATGTCAGTTCTCTTCCGTTTTCTGATATATTCACTATTTGTCAAGAGCTTTTCCCACAGCCTCTGGCTGGCAGCAGGTGGGACTGCCTGAACCTGCCACCCGCCAGCACCCTTCTCACCCACAGCTGATGCACAGTCCTGGTCCAATTCCTTCTTTAAAAGCTGCAAAAGCTGGGAGAAAGAGGTGAGGAGGGATGCTGTAAACACATCACCTCTGCCGAACAGCAGAGATCAAATCTTCCTTTCAAAGCATAAGAGTCCTCAGTGAAAAAGCTATGGTATATATATAAAAAAAAGACGTATTTTAAGGGCATGGGAATATTTCATGCCAAGAAAAGGCAGAATGTTCTCAAAATGATATAAATGCCTCTTCGTTCTCACTCACAGTGCCCAGAGCCCCCAGGAATGGCCCTGAGCCTGTAACCACAGCAATCCACTCTGCAATACAGGTCCCCATGATGCTGAGCTGTCGGGTAGCGTGAGATGAAGCATTTAATAGAAACGTGCTCAACACAGAAACTGGTGGCACTGGTTACAGTGGAAAATGCCACTGCTGGCCATTCTAAGCATTTTTTCCCTCTGCTTCTAAAAACTGTAATGTACCTTCAATATTAACAACTTCTGTTTTAACTGAAGGGAAAGGCCTTTAAAAATAACCTTTCCCTGGGAAAAAATGAGAGCTGTCACTACAACTAGCAACACCTCGCACAAAGAAATGCACCCTATGCCAAGCACAGTGTTGCTATTGATGCTTGTGTCGCATTGAATCCCACCTTGATGCTCCCAATCTGTATGGAAACGCAGATAGAAGACAGAAGACAAAGCAATGACTGAAAATCCTGAAGAAGTAAGCCGGGTGCTGGGCTGGTTGCTGTTATTCGTCCTAGTGAAGGTAAAGCCACGCTGTGCACACTGAGATCACACCTCTGAGACACAAACAGACCTGGAGTTTAGTTTCCCTCCTGTTCTTTGGCATGGTTGACCAGAACAAGGGCACCTCAGATTGGCTATCTGAAGATACCCAGATTTCCTAGGGCTGCCATGTGAATGCACGTACCTGTACAGAGCTGAGGAGGTCTAGGGGGAGATAAGGCTGTTAGGGCAGCGCCAAACTGTTACTGGGGCTCACTGCAGAGCGTGGTGCAGAGCAGCGTGCTGCAGCGTGTGGCAGCTCCCCAGCCCCAGGCTTAGACGGCACAACACCTAACTGAAGAAACAGGCGCGCTCAAAGCAAAAGTCTCCAGAGCTGTACCTGAAATGTTCAGCTAGACTCTGCCAAGGGGTGAATAAGTTCCAGCCCAACAGGACCAGGAACATTACACTGAGTATTATGCATGAGGTGGGAAGTCTGAGGCTGAACAGAGAGCAGCATCCCCTCAGAGACCTGGTGATGTTCCGTGGCTTTAATGTGAGAGTGTTTTTTCACACACACGCACGCATATATACAAGTGAGATACAAAGCTAAATAGACATGCAACAGGGCTCTGCTGTAGCAAGACTATAGCTGATAGTCTTGTATGGAATGTGATTCCTACTGTAATATTTTGGATTCAAGGCAGGCAATGGGGACATAGTACATTTATCTGAGGGCTTCCAGGGGCTGTAAACATCAGCATTATCTTTAGTAAGGATGGCAGTGAGATTTAAATTTTTAACTTGTCCTAGGAAAAATCTGACAGCAGCTCTATAGTGTAAGCTGTTCTCTCCACCAAGTGTGTAGGGGGGTGGGAAGGGGAACAGGCAGAACCCAGCCTGTTCCACTGCTTCAGAAGGATGCTGAGACACAATTCAGGATTTATGTGTCTGACATCTTCCATGTTTTAAAAGCATGATCCAGTCCATGGTGATTTATCCAGAGGTAAACATGACATCCTAAAGAATAGTGCATGAAAAACTTCAGCTACTCTCGAAAGCTGACCTCAGTAGTAGCTGTGGCTTTGTTTTGCTGCTAAGTAGTATGGTCATCAGCACTGTACAGAACAAAATACTGATGTAACAGCAAATACAGACTGGGACTTGTCTTCCTCCCAGTGGAATACAGTACCGCAGGGCTATGCCACACCACTTACGTATGATGTAAAAAACAATCAGTGCCACCCTTTGACATTGCCATAAATATGCCCATTTGCACGTCATCTCACCTTGTGGTATTCCACAAGGGTTTCTTAGCTTGGCAGCTAAACACAGGCAGAGTAGAGCTGCACAGGCTGCTGGGCTGCTCTTATTCACTGAGGATTTCTTTCACGCCCCCTTCAGCATTAAGCCTAGATAGGCGATGGCTAAGCAAGTAACTGATCCCTCGCCGGCTTCACAGCAGAGCAAAGGCACTTTCTCCGCAAAACTAGGATTCAGGAGTGCCTGGTTTGTATTGTAAGAGCTGTTTTCCTCTCATCCTGACAGCAGGAA
>NW_009648960.1:3384907-3471404 GCF_000708025.1 Charadrius vociferus
GGAATGAAGGTGAACTTGAAAAGCTGGGGAACAACTTTTTCTGCGATGTCATTTGTTTTATAGGGTGGAGATTTCACTCCTTGTATACTTGAAAAACTTTTAGCAGAAAGGGACAGGACTGTAGGTATGAGTTCCAGCTAAATATTGTATGGCAGTAATAATAATAAAGTATTGCATTACTTATTATGGCAATTTTATAAATTAAATGCATGGTGTTTCAATACATGGGTGAACAACCTCTGGGGCCACTTCTAAGGAACCCACAATAAGTAAGAAAGAAAAGAAAGAGCATATATGCTCTACAGAAGTCAACAAACTTACCGTTTCCAAATGGTTCCACATTGCATATTAGATACAATTTTCAGGGCTCAACAAGAAGTAACCCCCTACTGATTTAAGCATTGATATTACTGACTGTAAGGTAGCAATATCTAAAAGACATAATTTCCTTAATAGCTTTCTTAAGCCATTTTTATAAAGCATTGTGTAGTCACTTCTCACTCACAGGGATGAACATGAGTAGTTACTGCAGCTGAGAGAAAAAGTCTTAGCGGGAGAAACGTAGCTGATTATCAATAGCCCTTTAAGTCCTAATCAACCTGCAAGAACTGGTTTCATTTCACCTCTGGGTTTGTTTGAGAAGACCACAAGTTCAAACCAGCACAAGTGAAACGCTGGCAAAACCAAGAGAGTAAATCACAGCAGTGGGAGATCAAACTACAAAGGGGATTTCTTTTCCTCCACAGAGACTATTAGCTATATCATGTTAGTCGCCAGCCTAAGTCATCAATTCACCTTCATCATATTAGTCACAATCATCTGTCAACAGCTCAGCACAGCTCCTGCAGGGAACACACTGCAAGGTAATGGAAAGAGAAGTGCTCATAATTCAAAAGGCAGGTTCAGTGTGTGCTTCTCTAGTTCAAAGAGCGTAGAGACTTTTCTCTTTACCGTGGCCCTGCAAATTCCAATTGATCTGAAACCAACTTGCATTTTCTAAACGTTGCTGCTGAGTTTGAACTTCAGTGAAAAATCCATTTGCTAGAAATGAAAGTTGCCAATTAAAATCAGTGTGTTTATGTTGCTTTAGGGAGCTGAGGGGGAGAGAGAGAGAGAGAGAGAAAGGAAAAGCCAAATAATTCATTAAGTGATCTATATTGTGCCAGTACAGTTGGCAATTATAATTATCCTAATAAGACTTTCTCACTTATATAAGCCCTTCCATTCAGGGAATCTCAAAACACTCTGCAACCATTAATGATGTTAGCTTCATAACATTCCTGACCTCGTTTACAGGGGAGGGAATTGAGGAAAAGAGAGAAAACAACACCATTTTCTGTAACAGATAGCTTTCACTTTGTAACTGCCTGCAAAGTTTATACCTGAAACTAAATCACACTTAAAAATCAGGGTCGCTTTTGAGCTCTTGAGCCAGTAGTAGTCCTTGACTCACAGTATGAGTGCAAAACAACCACAACCCAAAAAGACTAGTGAGAATTGTGTGAGCAGGGAAGGCCTATGAGCAAACCTTCGGCAAAGAGCCCTGGGTCGTTGAAATTTATCACTCTGGAAATGTGGAAGCCTCAAGGAGAGAACTTTTGCCTCAGGTCCTCACACAAAGCCATCCCTCCCCCTACCTCAAACAGTACTCACATGTGGGATGAGTGATATCAGTGTCCGCTTCTCCAAATGCACAGGTCTTGGGTTTGGCCCCTTCTCTGAAAGAAAAATGAAATAGAAGCAACATGAAATCCTGGAAAAAGAAAATAAAAGAAAAAACAAACTGGAAGAAATAGTTGAACACATTGCATGTATGCACCTAGGAGAAAGCAGGACTTCAGTAGCAGCTACCATGGATTTCTCAAGAACAAATGGTGTCAAACCAATATAATTTCTTCCTGTGAGAAGGTGACAGGTTTTGTAGGTAGAAGAACAGCAGCAGATGTCATGTATCCTGACTTCAGACATTGTTTTTTATAGCAGTCGCGTAACTGAATTAAGGAAGCATGGGGGTTTCACATTGCAGGGAGAATGCAAAAGTGGTTGGAAAGCAGTACTTGGAAAGTAGTTATCAGTGTTTCAGCATCAAAATCGCAGTATGGACCTGTGTGTTCCACAGGGACCTGCCCTGGGTCTAGGACTATTCAATACTTCCACTAATGATCTGGATGATAAAACGGAGAGCATGCTCATTAAGTCTGCAGATGATGCCAATCGAGGAAGAGCAACACATCCTTTGGAGAACAGACCTGGAATTGAAAATGATTTAACAAATGAGAATTCTAGCCCCAACTACCAGAATGCTCTTTAACAGGAATAAGGGCTCATTTTGCCTGTGAGGTACATGAAACAATCCTCCTGCTCCCCTCAGCAGGGAAAAGACCATGCTGAAGCACCAGATTTGGGCTCTGCATATCTAGAAAATCAGATGCCATCTGGGAAGAGTTTAGACTGGAGCACTAAACAGGATCAGAGGTTCAGAAAACAACATTTATGTGGAAAGGTTTGCAAGAATTTAAATACTTTACCCTAAAAGGGGAAAACTGAGATGGGACCGAATAACAATCTTCAGCTATGGTAAAATTTCTGTTTTCTACTTCTGTGATGGATGGGATAAGGCCTTTCAGAGGAGGGTTCAGAATGGACAAGATAGGCTCTTGCATTGGACTGCCACAGTAACTATTAACTCAACAACCCATTCTCCGATGGGGTCCCTGGGGGGCGTCTAAGTTTCTCTCCATGGACTATACAGGGCACCTAGTGATATCAGCCTTATTAATCTAAAGTTGGCCTTCAGAAATAATTCTCCTGTGTTATATCTGTAAGCCCATTTGGGCCTGCTGTAGGGTTGGTGTTGGAGGAAAAAAGCCAGCAGGCTTGTGAAGTAGGTTGGGACCAACCAAGGTTCAAAAAAAAGGGAGAATTTCAGCTCCCATATGGGAGCTAAAAGGAGAATCCAGGCAACAAAGAGCAGGGGGATGGAGTCAGTTGTTTTATATCAGAAATCCAAAATCCATAATGTGCCATATTTACTAACTGTTCTTTTAGTTAAAACCAATTGCCAGGCATGTCACAGGAAGCTGGGCACCTGTTGAGAGCACTGGGGACAGGGACACAAAGATGACACGAACAGCAAAACAAGCTGCCCAGTCAGTCCAGAAAGCCCCAGGAGCAGAGATGCTGCCATCCAGCACTGCAAACTGCTGCACTCATTTCTGCTGTGGCTCAGGAGAAATTAAGGCAGGGCATGGCTTAGCCCTTCCATCACCATTAATCTGAGGTCTCTAAAGAGTCTACAAAAATGTGTTTGCATTGGCAGCTCAAATTTTAGAGTTTAACAGAATAATGACATTATTTTTAAGGCAGGGAGGAGCTTTTGGGGGTTTCCAAAACTTTCCTTCTGCAAAAATAGAATAATTTTGTTATTGCACACCACTCATGAATCTGTTAGAGAGAAGACCGATCCCACGAATTCTCCTTTGTGTGGCTCTTCTCCACCCAGTAATATTCTTCTAAAAATGAAATTAACTTTCTTGCTCACATCATTGAAATTCCCTTCACAACCAGATAGCCAAATAATGTTAATACTAATTTTAATTCTGAAAAGCATACAAAAAAGGGAAAATTTTCTCATTATCAATGGAAGAAAAAACCTATTTAGCATATCTAAATGAAAAGTGTAAGATCTATAACCCGTACAATAGCAATCATGAAAAAGCTACAAGATGGAATTATTCTCCCAGGGCTTTTATCAAGGTAGTTATCATAAGTTAAATGTGAAATCCACCCAGAAATCACTCAGAGAATTCGGTATTCACATACTTCTCTACTGTAAATAATCCCCCATGCAACAGTAAAAGTTCTCTGTTTATGACTCCATAACTTAGGTTGTGTCAGCAATTAGCACATGAAGTTATAGCACTGTGCTACATTTTTTAAGAGTTAGAGGAAGTTGTGTATTGGAGGCAGCCAGACTGCTGCCTGATTTGCCAGTGAGGCCAGAATAGAGGGCAGCACAGAAAGCGAGCGGCAGTGCTGGCCTCCTGGACTCACGGACACCTTGGGAAGGGGATGTGGACCACTCACGCTTAGCACTTCCTCAGCTGCAAGAGGTTCGTCCTAGCCTCAAAGGAAATAAAGGCATGAAGCTGCTACCCACATGGAAAACACTGTGCTGTGCACTTCGGGAGAATTAAAATAAAGACTTCCCCATGCAAGTTTAAAAGCGGCAAAGTCTGTCCCACAGTAACGCCTTTGTCAGAGGGAGATGGGTAGCATCAGGCATTTTACTCTTTCTGTTTCAAAAGTTCTCCTAATTAGGTATTACAATGTGGTTTTCTTTGTGGAGAAGCCATTTTAATTATTCTTTACACTCACTGGGGGAATTACTGCTGTGTAGAGAGCAGATCGGCATTCTCCTGCCTCAAACCTGTGACAGGAGAAGAACAACATGCCAGGCTGCTAAAAATACATTGTGGTATTTATCAGCTGGTCTTCTACAAATAAGAGATGGCTCACATAATGTCCAGTGAACTCCAAAGTGCAAAATAACCTCCCTCCTCTATTTAGCTCTTGCAACACTGGCTTACACTCATGGCAAATCAGTATCTTCAGGAGGCAGCGTGCAGCATGAGAGGGGACAGGAGTAAATCCTCATTCATTCCCTGCCTGTCTCTGCTTCTTACTCATAGCAATTTTGCTATGCTCCTGGACTCTGGTTCTGTGCACAGAACATGCTGGAGAATAAGGTGAGCAACTGGATATCATCTAAAATTTGTCTGATCCCTCCATGTCCAGCACTAAGCTATATTTCGTAAGAGATGAATTTTGAAGGCGATATATTTTTGTGCACCCAAATTTTAAACTATCTGGGCATTTTAAAATGAGAGAGGTGGAGAAAAAGCACTTTAAAAATGGTACTTTGGAAATCATCTGAAAGATAAGCCCCCACATAGACAAGCTCAAGTCTTCTCTCCATGGAGCCAGAGGTAAAACTCAGTAAATAAGAATATCTGAATAGGAACAGACTTGAGCGCTAACTCCAAAGGTGGTACCATGTACAAGGACCATCCTCCAAAGTTTGTTAATTGCATCAGCAGACAATATAACATGAGTGTAGTAGGAGAGATGCACTGATACCCTTGGACAGGTTTGCAGGGTGCTGGCAATGCAGAACACCTGTAAGATTCAGCTTTGTTCTATGGGACAGACTGAAGCTCTTTCAATCATTTAATGCCATAAATTACCTAAGAAACCAGAAGAGTGGAAAATGGAAGATAAGACACATCTATTATTTACTTCTAAAAAGTTCAGAAGTCTGACTCCAGAAGTCTGCGTTAAATAAATGTGGTTTTTTCCATATTCATTAACACAATTGCTATTTTCATCACACTAATGATATGAATCTGTTACTACTGCAGTGTCTGTATATATTTTCATGAACTGATTTTATGCATTTTTATTTGTAAATAAATTAGCAATAACAGGCAAATGAAATCCCAGAACATGTTACGATAACCCTGTTTGGAGTAGACACTGATATCCTTCTTTAAAGGTATTCTCAGACGTAGTGAGTCTAAACTCCATTTCCAACCAAGTCTGTGATTGTCATTAATTAAGACACTTCTGCAGGATTGGAGGTGGCTGAAGCCAACAGGAGCAAGGGTTCAGGTGAAAACTAGCCAGGTAAATATGGACTGCATACTCTATTTTAAAGCTGTTTAGCTTGAAGCTAAAGCTTGTCTTGGGAAACATAAACTTTGGTAAGAAAGCCACAACTGAAACCTAAAAGCTTAATCAAATCTTGCTAGTCTCTAACCAAACACCCAGGGAGACCATTTCAGTTATCAGCAATTTCTTAACGTAGCACACAAAGATATAAAAAGATTCAGTGTCCAGGGGATAAAGCTACATAAATTCAGGCCACATTAAGCATTATTTTCTTTTAATAGTGAGGAGTAATTAACCACTAAACAATTGGCCTGGGGACTTGATGTAAGCACCTGATGTCTTTAAAACTAGGCAGGACATCTGCCTTTCAAAAGCTCTGTGGTAACTCAAAAAAGGTTATCAGTTTAACACAGGAATGAGCATGGGACAAAATGCTATGGGCTGTTTTATTCATGAGGTCAGTCTAAAACCACAGGGCACCATTATTATGAGCTGTAATATATAAGACTGTATGACGTCCTGTGGTTCTCCTGCAACTGGTCCTCCTCTAGCAACATGTTAAGTGCATTGAATATTTATTTAAATGTCTCAGATTTTCTGAAGCAGCCCAAACCATCCTCATTGCATATTCACAGTTGATTTTACAAACCACAAGGCCAGATCCTTAGCTAGAATAAAACAGTGCAGTTCCACTGAAGTAAGTGGAGTTTGATCAGTTGTCATGAGATGAAAAGTCTAAGTTCCTTATCCCAGGCACCTATATATTTCCCAGTTTTCCCACATTGCTCACCTAAATCTCCCCTTGATTTCCATCTAAGACTAATGGCTGTGAACAGACATCTCTGCATCTTCAGCACTGTGTTCTGGACTTCCTCTAGTATTTTCTTGATAATTCTGTTTATCCAGATTTTGTCATGTGTACACCTTGTTTTCAGCATGTTTAGTCAGTGCTTAAAGGGAATAATCAAGCCTACAGCTAATCAGCAAATAAATAGACTTAGTGAGGTTATGGCAACAGAGTAAACAGGATTAGCACTTCAGGAGGACAGAACAAATACAGATGGGCACTGAATGGGCAGGTGTCATTATCAAGCCAAGAGTGCCATGTTAAGCAAGGACAGGGGAGTTGTTAATGGTTTTCTTTCTAACCAGAGATCTTCAGGAAAATACAACACTGCGTAGTGGAAACTGTATATTTGTAAATATTGATACAAGAGAATTCAATAAGAATGATAATAATATTGTTTTAAGAGTTTATTCCCCTTTGCTAAATGTCTGTAAACCATAGGCTAAAGCACACATAGCTGTGTGCAACGTGCAACGCATACACTGCCTGCAATCATGCAATCACGGACTAATCCAAGTGGGAAGGGGCCTCTGAAGGTCATCCCCTGCTCAGAGCAGGGCTAACTTCAAACCTGGATCTGATTGCTCAGCACCTTTTCCGCTCAAATTCTCAAAACTTGCAACAATAGAAATTGCATCAAACTGGGACAACCAGGACCAAGCTTTCCACCCAACAAGAACTGCTCTTGTTGCAACATGTTCCTGCTGCCTTTTGTTCTGTCACTGTGGACCCCTAGGAAGGGTCTATCACCTCTATAACAATCCCCCTTTGGTAGTGACAGTCTGCAGTTAGTTCCCCCCATACCCAAAGCCTTCTCTCCTCCAGGTTGAGCAAGCCTGTGCCCCACTTCCCTGGCTTGTGTCCTCCAATTGCCAAACGTTTTCATGGTCCTCCACTGGACCTTGCTTGTCGGCATCTCTCTAGCAGCCTCCAAACCAGACATGTTCCAACATGGATCAATCCCTGATGATATTTGCAAAGGAGGGCTGAAATGAAAAGTGTCAAACATCCAACTACTGTCTTTTGAAATCCTCACGCTTTTTCCTTGCTAACGGTTAAAATCAAAACTCACCAGTTCAACCCAACAAAAGCTGAGAAATTAAAATAATTTCTGCCAGTCCAAATCAATTGCCATCTATATTTTCAAGCCTCATGGCCCATCTTTCTATCTGCCTAGGAGCAGAAAAGGCTTTTGCCACATGCTGCAGGACTGAACATACAGAATTTACAGGCGCAAGGGAGAAAGTGTGTGACAGTTCAAAATGCTTTTGAGAGTTTTCTAGCATCTCCCCCATACTGAAACCAGAGGGTTTTCAGCCTGACAGTGCCCAAGCTATAGCAGAAAGATGTGGCCATGCTCTTTGAGAAGTGTGTCCCAAAACCATGCATTGCCCTCTGCAACTGCCACTCACAAAATCAATACGGAGCTTGCCACTTCCATGTGGGAATGCATAGGTTGGGATAGGGTCGATAATAGAAAGTAATAAATCCTTTCTTGTGCTAGAAAAAGTCTTGAGTAAAAGTGAATTAAGTTCAAAGGAGTGAATTGTTAACTCTTCCCTTAAAAAGAGGATTCATTTGGCTACAGGGAAGGAGTGGGGTTGTTCACCCAAAGGATCCAACAGGATTTTTTTTGTTACGTGCCAGATATTTGGACCTATTCAGAGATACTTTGTCATTCCACAGTGCCAGCTCAGGGAAGAGGGATGCTCTAGTGCCACGTCTTCACCCAGTGCCAGAGTGGAGACTCCCTTGGCAAATGTGCTCTCCCCTTTAATTTCACAACTAATCCAGGTATGTGAAAAAACAGTATATGAAAAGAAAACCTGAGGCACTGAAGGACTCTTTGAACTAATGGAAAAAGGCAGAACAACAATCTGGAGTTTGAAACAGCAATTTCAAAGTGCAAAGAGACACATCTTCAGAAGTTATGTATTTACCATAAGAAACAAGTGACATAAGCGCTGTCTTTCGATTTTTCAATGTTTTCCAATTAATAACCACCATCTTGCAAAACACACAGTAGCACAACACCAAGAACATTACAGAACTACAGCTTTCCTATAGCCTGATTGTTTTTTAATTACAGAGAAAGGATTCACTCCACTTCTACCCAGAAGTTCTTGAAGTTGACAACCTCCCTTGTGGTAGGATGAGAAGTAGGAGGAATATTCTTACATCTGCAGATTTCCATGCAGAAACCAAAACAACTAGTAGAAATGTTACAAAATGAGTGCATTTCTTCACACTTCACAGGCAAGAGAGGGAAGGAGAAAGAGAGAAAATAAGCACTACTGGTGCACTAAGTGATCATTTATCTTTGTTCCCTAGTAGCCTTTGTGAATGCAATTGCTCCACTGAACTTGGCACATTGCCGGTAACATTTGAGGACTTTGCTGCCTTAGCAAAGTGCCTCTCCTGAATTCATTCCATTCACATGTTGTTGCCGAACAAAGGAGACTGTCCTTTTTTATTTTTGTCATCTGAGGAAGCTCCCAGGATAATAGGTGCAGAGCCCCTAGCCCTTGAAAAAAGCTTTTGTAAATAACTTCCAACCTCCACTTTGGAAATACCATAGTTGCAATGTAATTTGATACTGCCATAACAGTATTTGCATCTAATTAAAAAGAAAATTGTTTGGGTTATTGTCTTTGCTTGGTGTCCTAATGAAACCTCAAATATTAATGCATGGACTGCTGCTGACATCACCATGTCAAGGCATGGCTAACAGCACTACTGGAGTCCAAGACTCTTATCATGCTAAGGAGAAAATCCCAGATTTACTTTCCATTCTCCACTACATACATAATTGAGGGCATAGTATTCTGTGACAATACACTCAAATCTTCATGCTTGACCTCCCCCTGCTTTCCCTGTGCTGCTGGCTGCTGCAAGTAGCTGAACATACTTATTACCCCTATTATTCTTTTAAAGCTCAACTCATCTACATCACAAGAACCATGTGGAGAAAGGTTTCGACTGTGCCTCCCTTTCCTGCATGACAAAAAGGGCCTGACCCTGTTTCACCTTGGAGAAATCCCATTCCCTGCATGGCCACCCCTGAGGACCTAGTAGCTCCTCTTGCACTGATGGCAAAACAGCATTCCCTCCTCTCACTCTGCTATACATGGACTTTTTTTTTGATTTTTCTACTTGTTTTCCAGGAGACAGCTTCTTATCAGAGGGAAAAGATACTGAGAGAAGATGGCTGGTTTATTGTTCAAAGAGCTCTGCAAACACAGCCCTAATTCTCGGCTGGCATGAGCGTTGTGACCAAAGTCAAGAGAGACGCTGTTATTAACATCAGCTAGGCTCTAGGCCACCAATATCTGAATCCCTCCCTTTTATCCAAGCTGCCTAGACCCAGAGAGAAGAAAAACATTACTATTCTCAATATGCATCAAAATTATTTATCTTCCCAGCACGTTCTCCTCTCTCCCCTGGGAAGCAGTTGAGTATTTAAACTTCATTGAAAGCAGCGAGGAGGCCTGGGCTCAGTTGCTGGCTCTCCGGGACAAGCCACTTTCCCTCTCCACAGATAGGATTCTTCTTTTGTGAAATGGGGGTGCTCCTGGCACCATGAGGCACACTGAAGCTTCCTACTGAAAAGGCTGAAGAAAACTTGGGCATCATTACTACTGCTGTTCCTACTAAGAACATTTCCATTCCACTGCACCCTGACCATTCTTTGGCTGCTGTGTTCAACCTGGCGCATGGATTCATCAGGTCAGCCGCATCTGGAGGATCATAGAATTGTCTAGGTTGAAAGGGACCTTTAAGATCATCAAGTCCAACCATCAACCTAACACGGCCAAAACCACCACTAAACTATGTCCTTAAGCACCACGTCTACCTGTCTTTTAAATACCTCCAGGGATGGCAGTACATGCTACTGGATGTCTCTTATATACACAGAGCTAAAAAGAAAAGTGGATCTACAGCACTTACTTTAAAATATTTTAAGCTTATTCCTAGACACTGAAGAGAAGTACTCCCTTCAGGTTTAAATTAATGAGAGGAGTTGGTACTAGCTGAAATAAGATCAAGAAATGTAGGAAAACCTTTGATGTTGCAAAATATTGCTGTTTATCTAAGTACTTGGTAAATTACACTTCATAAGAAAGTATGTGCTTTAGTCAAGGCCACTTTGCATAGGCAGATGGATTTTGTTTCATTTTGCTTAGCCTTTATGTTTCAAAACTTTTGCTAGTTTTCTTTTTATTTTAATTGTTTGTAGGGAAGTTTGTTGAAGCCATTTGGAGAAAGGCACGTTAAAGAAATCTCAGTAAGGGAATCAAAAGGTTATTTCTTTCTTCTTACACTTCTAAGCTGTACTTTGGCAAAGAAACATGGGGCGCTCACGGTGCTGTTTTGGAGTCAGGACAATCCAGGTTAAAACACAACCCTCTGCACACCACCAAAATACTAGATATCCGGGTCAACTGTGACAATATTTCTGCAGGACTGTGACAGATGTGGGAAGAACTGTTCTGGTCACAAATCAAGACCATATACTGGTTTTTTAGAAGCGAAAATTTATCCCTATATTCGTACTATGGTCCAGAGGTCACACTAAAGAAAAGCCTGTCTGGATTCAGAGAGTAAAATGAAATGCATCCCAGAGATAGTCCTCTTAAGCTTCTATTTTACTGTGGACCAAACCTAATTAGATTCAAGACTGTAAGTGAGATGAAGAAGATGAGCTTGCCCATGTAACTGCTGGGCAGTAAGGGGGCTCCGGGCACGGCTAAGGAGCAATGCAAACATCCACTCATTTCAGTCACACTTTGCATTAAACCCATATGGCCCTCTAGACAGGCTCGTTTTGGAGGTCATCTTAAAATAAGACACAAAACACTGCATTTGAAAATGTTTTGGTGTCCATTGTCACTGTGGTAATTTTAATGTGATCACCTGGTGTGTGGTTAGCACTTCTTTCAGCTCTCTGCTAACCCGATGCGATAGATAGCACAACTCCGAAATACAAGCGGTATGACAAGTTTTCAAAATTGTCTAAATATATAGCTAGCCCAACGGCTGTTTATTGCAGCATGTCAAATTTCATCTCTCCATGAGACAGAATTTCCCCCTTCAAAAAGGAAAAGCAGAACAAACACTAATACTTTTAAAAAAGAAAAAAAACCACACACACGAAATGAAAGACAAATATCCTTTCCCAGCGCTTTCTGTTACGGCTAAGGTACCTTTGTAGCTCAGATGCAGGGATGGGGAGAAACGCCCTGTGAGGACGGGGCTTTGGCACAGGAGGGCACAGGGAATATTTCCCCTCCTGGCCTCCAGCTGCCAATCAGCCTGCTGTGCAAACTGCCCTCATGAGGGAGCAGATGATGGGATTTATCTGATTGAACATTACCCTCTTCCCCCACCGCAGGAAGGGGGGCTGCAGGCGGTGGGGCAGGCACACCACGGTGCAGGGGCAGTCTGTGCCCGAAGCACTCGGAGACCCAATTGCCTTTGAGCCAGAGTGAGCCTCAGGATCCAACACCCAGTTGCCTCGACACAGGATTTTTCATGACCTCTTGACCCTTCTTCATATCCTTCTCCCAAATTGCTACAGCAGGAAGCATGCACACCTCCAAAGCAGACAGGTAATATTGACTCCAGTGCCAATGCCGGTTATACTGGTATAAACAAACAGGAACTGTGCTGAGGTTTTGCTGGAACTGCAGCTTTCCTACGTGTGAATGAGGAGTTCATCTCCCAAGTGGAGAGGCATGTCAAGAGCCATGTAGGAGATGGATGTTTACAAGGCCTTAAAGTCCAGGGGTGGGCCCCACCCGAGATCTTTTTGCGAGCTCCAAGATGGATACAAATTTGCGAATACACATAAAATACACACGTATATTAAAATACATATATATATATACCTTTAAATTTATGTCTGTATTTTGTATTATCAATAATTCAGATTAATAACACCTCATTGCTTTCTTATATTCAGCCATCTTTTTGCATCCACCATGACTCAGGCTTCAACACCCAGCTTGTGCACGCAAGAACAAGCTCTCAGCCCGCTTCAACCTTCGCTCCCAGTGCCTCCCCGCCTGCATCATTTCCACCCCAAACCACTAGAAGGCACAATACCCCAAAGAATAACCTCAAACCGGCAGTCTCAGCCGGCAGGATGCAACACCACCCAATGTGGGTGCAATGTGCAGGAGAGGGGCTGATCACTCACCCTGCGTTATGGGAGTTTAACATGTCACGACTGTCCATGTCGTAAGCCTGCAAAGGAGCTGCATGGGAAAGATTTCTTCCACTCCTTCCTTCTCAGGATATTTGCTAAACTCTTGTGTAAAACACATCAAATACACAACTGACTGGATTGGGCACCAAATGCACAAATACAGTATAGTGCATTTGTGACCATACCCTGACGTACAGAGTGACATCAGGAGAAGATCAGCAGCATTTCAATGTCCATATCACTGCCCATGTGTAAAATATTTCAGGAAACTATCTTCAGTCAGAGATGAAATTAATCTGGAGTGCAGCAAGGGACTGTATTCCCTTTAACCTCAATGCAGTCAACTACGCATATATATGTTTTCTACTATACATGCATTGTTCAAATATACCTGCTCTCTATCTTTCCCTTGTGGATGACACTTTTTCCCCTTAAATTAATTAGCTTTCATTGGATAAATCAATATTTCTCTCAACAAGAAAAAAAGAGCTAAAAATGTATACTGTGCAGAAAATACAGTACAAATATACCGAATAGCCTAAAGATAATGATATGTCCAGAGACTGTGGTCATGTGAAGGCCCTGAAATGTAATTTCAAAAATTGCTTTACTGTGTTAATAAAAAGAGAACCACCGAAAAAACACAAAGATAAGTATTTGTTAAGTTCTCTTCTCTATTTTTCCCAATTGCTGAAGGTTAGAGCTATGTCTTATTTGCCAATAAAAGATTTTCTAGGACACTTGAGGTACACATCACAGAGCAGTTACGCAAATGATAATAGCCAAATGAGATATCTCTGAAATAGAATGGCTGTATGTATAACTAATACATTTAGTATTACAGTAAGTACTAGCTTTCAGTAATTCAAAAAACTTGTAAAAGAGTTCTCCATTCAAAAGTAAAAAATATTTACCCCTCCACAAAGACAGGCTAAGATGGTATACACTGAAACAAGATGTGAAGTGTCCAATAAAACAGAGCATCATCTATGCCTGCCCTGAAGAAGGCACAGAGCAAAGAGACAAACTAGATGCAGGGTGGGGAACAACACAGAGGCGAAATGTCCTTGAGTGACCCCCCCACTGGGGACAATGGACAGCTTTGCTCAGGGAAAGATCAACTCGGAGTTTACCAGCCCACAAAGCAGCCAGCAGGGCTGCTAGGTCATTGTCCTCCAGGCTTGTGTTTTGCCCCAAAAAGCACTTCTCTTGTAAGAGCTTTCCACTCAGAAAAGCACAAGGTGCTTTCCAGATCTGTGGAGAAAGTAAAAGCATAAATGTCTTTTCTTTCATCATTGTTCCAGCCCTTCATAGCCTTAAAGGAGGGAGTTAATTTCACACAGGTATGATTTTACAAAACCCTGGTCAGTCTCAAAAGGAAAATAATACCAATCAATATTCTCCAGAATAATATCCAACCTTTATAGAAAACCAACTGCATAAGCTATACAAAATCACAGACACATTTATCTGCCTTGCTCCTGTGTTGTTGGAACAGTCCTTGCAAATTCCCGTTAAAATGCATAAAAACAGAGGAAGGGAACGTTGTTGTATTAAAGACCACAGATGTATTCAGCACTTTTTGTAATTCCTAAGTAGGACTGTCTCTAACAGGAATTTCCCAGTATAATATGAAAGGAGGCAAAATTCCTAGTTTGCACTGGGGTGAGAAGCATGCTACAGGACAGACTGTGTTTCCCACCGGCACTGAGGGTCTGACTCTGCCGAGCACAATCATTGCCAGTCTCCAGAAGCAGCACATTACCTTCTACACAACCTAGGAAGTCTCGTGAAGCAGGAAGCAGAAATGCAGGTCCTTTGGCATGTGATTTCCCACTGCGGAGGATCAAGAGCCTCCATGGCACATAGTGTCACCATCCTTTGCCCTGGTAGCAGAGAGCCCTGAGCCAGGCTGATCCCAGCCCCGTGCTTTGGCAGCAGCATGCTGCCACCGAGGGCTCTTTCAGACATAGCCTATATGTTCGACATATTTTGTCCTCAACTCCTTACTCGAATGTTTTCCCCTTGGATATATTTTTGCAATGCTATTTGACCCTTGCCAGCTGGTGTGGTATAGCATTTTTGGCAGGATCTTGCTGGCAGGCTAGTCCACTGCCTAGCTCATCCTTAAGAGCTTCTCTGACCTCCGAGGGATGATGAGGACTGTGCTGATAGCTTTCTGACTCAGACTGTACGTTTCTGGGCAGGCCACATGCCTGTACTGCACAGTATAGGGCTGCCAATCTCATACACACCACATCTGTCTCTGCTGTTTCCTGTCTCTGAGGGATTTATTCCTCCCCTCACTGGTACAGACTCTGAATGAGTCTGTATATGCTTTAATTTATGCAAAACTCAATCATCAACATGGCTCTGGGGAGTCTTTTCCAAAGGGGAAACTCTTGTCATTTCCTTCAGAAACAGGGCATAACTTTACCTTTACAACATTTTTTAAAATGACAAACTGTAGTGCTACCAAACTCCAGCAGCTCCCATTAAAAAAGACTACCATTTGTGAGAGCTCTAGATATCACAGGCTTTGTCCCCAGATCACCCTGCTCATCTTTACTGTAGTTCTTGCAACCTCCCCAGGCTGACAAATCTGCTGCTGCTCAGTTACAGCAATTTTTTTATGATTTCATTTCACTCCGGCACATCTTGATGCTACTCTACTGTAAGCACAGGGGTTAGGACGGGGGTAAACTCAGTTTTTTTCCGGGATTTGTTTATTGATGTACTTTTTGAAATCTACTGCCAATGTGGAAGTTTTACTACCTCTAGGCTTTTAAGCACAGCTGTGACAGCAACACAGCTTGCAAGGTCTCACAGAGTCCCTGCATAAATGGGATAGTATTTACTGAGCCACATTGCCCATGTTAATAACCCAAGAGCCAATTAATAATCTAATAAGAGTCCTAATAACAAACAACTCCTGTGCCCAGCCATGTTATAAGCCTAAAACATTTGCGTCTGTTCCCTGGCCTTCACCTCTGGTACAAGCCAGAGCATCTTCTTAGTGATCCTTGATAACAAAGAATCATAGAATATTGGAATTGTTTTGATTGGAAAAGACCTTTAAGATCATCAAGCCCAACCAGCTAGCGCTGCCAAGTTACCACTAAACCATGTCCCTCAACACTACATCTACCTGTCTTTTAAATACCTCCAGATATGGTGAATCAATCACTTCCTGGGCAGCCTGTTCCAATGCTTAACAACACTCTCAGTGAAGAAATTTTTCCTTATATCCAATCTAAACCTCCCCTGGTGCAACTTGAGGCCATTTCCTCTTGTCCTGTCGCCTGTTACTTGGGACCAATGCCCACCACCTACAACCTCCTTTCAGGTAGTTGTAGAGAGTGATAAGGTCTCCCATGGGCCTCCTTTTCTCCAGGCTAAACAACCCCAGTTCCCTCAGCAGTTCCTTGTAAGACTTGTGCTCTAGCCCCCTCACCACCTTCGTTGCCCTTCTCTGGACATGCTCCAGAATCTCAATGTCTTTCTTGTAGTGAGGGGCCCCACAACTGAACACAGGACTCGAGGTGCAGCCTCACCAGTGCTGAGCACAGGGTGAAGTGAAGGACGATCACTTCCCTAGTCCTGCTGGCCACACTATTTCTATTACAAGCCAGGATGCTATTGGCTGCCTTGGCCACCTGGGCACACTGCTGGCTCATACTCAGCCAGCTGTTGACCCAAACCCCCAGGTCCTTTTCTGCCATGCACGTTTCCAGCCACACTTCCCGAAGCCTGTAGTGTTGCATGGGGTTGTTTTCCATCTTCTCTATCTGCAAAATATTTAGCTGCTATGCGCTCCTGCTTGCCTTCAGCATGCTGCCCAGTTTGACAGGGCACACAGAGCTCACTTGCTTGAATGTCACTTTAGGACTTCTCGATAGCAGTGCAATTCCCTCCATCCAGTTTTAAGAAAGACACAGGGAAAACACATTTAATCTGATCCCTGTGTCTCATTTAGAGAGTACGACTTGGCATTTCAGGGAGAAGAGATAACTGTGTGGACCAGTATTTTTTGTTCTCTGTGTGCCTTGGCCGCCCAGCCTACAGAGATACCAGAAAGTCTCAAGCACGATGCCTTTCCCTGGAAACATATCAGCCTATTTTAACTTTTGCTTTTTCTCTCAAAAGTAATCTGCCTCAGTTAGGTGGGTGGTCCAGCAAACTGCAGTGCAATCATAAGACTTGCACAAAAGCCCCGCATTCCCTTAACCCTGTTATGCTATGAAATATCTCAAACTCCTCAAGCGTATATTCAAGATAATAGTTTGGGAGGAGCTTTCTTCCAAATCCTCTATTGTCCTGGTTTCAGCTGGGACAGAGTTAATTTTATTTCTACTGGTTTCTGTGTTTCAGATTTGGTGTGAAAGGAATGTCAATAATGCATATTGTTTTAGTTGTTGTGAGGTGATGTTTATATTTTTTCAAGGACTTTTTTCAGCTTCCCATAGAAGCTGAGAAGGAGAATGTTCCTAGACAGAAGGATGGAATGGCCAATGGAATATTCCGTATATTGGTATATAAATGGGGTTACCCAGGGAGCGGGTACTCACAATCGCTGCTCGGGAAGGTACCAATTCACCGGGTGGCGAGAGTGACTTGTGTCATCGTTATTATTGTTATTGCTATTTTCCTTTTCTGTGACTGTCCTATTAAACTGTATTTATCTCAATGCATGAGGCTTCTTTTTCCTTTCGCTTTCCCCTCCTTTTCTCCCTCTTCTCCCTGCCCTTCTTGGGGAATAGGGAGAACTGCGCAAGCAGCTGGGTGGTCCTAGCTGCTGGCTGGGGTTAAACCATGACAATAAAGAAGCAGTAAGAAACCAGAGTTTTGTCGTCTTCTTTCTAGAACCTTAATCTTACACTAATTCTATACCTGAGTGGCTGATATTTACTTCAAACTAAATAAATGCAGTTTATCCTGTGAACCATGGTCCTTATCATAACTTGGTGTAACATTCAACAATCAATAGGAAAATGAAATCCTCCCTGCTCCCCTTCTGAAACTCTAATGTTAATCATAAACCCAGTGTAAAATGTATTGCTCACACAGCTGAATCAAGCCTACTTGTTCCTTCCAATATGATTCTTCATCCCAGACCTATGTCTTTCCTTAATATTTGCTTTCCAAAATGTTACAGGTTAATGCATGTAACCTAAATTCTGAGGAAAACAGCACTCGGGTAATCATTGTGTGCAAAAAATAAAGATCATGGTCCGTGCTGTGGGCCAAACAAAGTTTCAGTGGAAAACCATTCTCCTAATTGCTTCTTTTCTGAAACCTGAGCTCTATTGTGAACTTTGACCAAAATGTACCAGCATGAATAGAATCTATATAAAAAATAAAGAGTATATATCCAATTCTATAAAGAATTGTTCCACATTCTAACATCAGGGTAAAGAAAACAGAAGAACAATGTGACGTCGCCTTTCTGAAACCCTAACCTGACGTGTATGAAACTTAATGAAAGCAATCCAGAGCCTACAACAATACTAATACAAAGCCATGCACTCCTGCAGACACATTCCCCCTTTCTAAATCTACTGACCAGGAAAGAATTTGAGAGTACCTGCTACACTTAGAGCTCCCTTTCTAAGACCATAAATCTAACACTAGCAAAACAAACAAACAAACCCCAAAACAGCTTTTCTTCCTTTGGAAACCCCTGCCCTACAGCAACAGAGCTTGTAAAAATCCCACTTCTCTACCCAGGTCCCTGGGCACAGCAGAAGCCATGGAGGATCACCCTCCTGAGTGCTTTCTTCCAGAAAGCCATACTCCAGCTGTCCCTGCTATCGCTGGTAGCGCAGAAAATCATACCTGGTTAAGCAGTCCCTGCACTGAAACTAATCTGAGGCCGTTTGCTCCTACCAAACACCAGTTGTCTTACTAACGTCTTACTAATCCCAATGGCCAGTAGGAAACTGCACACCTCATTGCTTTCTTCCTAAATGCTTGGCAAAAAAACACACCCGGGTAAGGACTGTCTACACAAAAAAATATTATATAAATACATTTGCTTCTACAAGGACTGTTCTTCCTCTAAACTGTACTATGCATGTGCTCTGCACATCATTTTCTTTTAAAAATCTTGTTTCTAATTACCTAGAAAATTATATCCACTATGGTAATCTCTGTATCTAAATTAATGGAAAATGATTTGATCTTATTTGGCCATAAAAGAATATGTAGAAAACAATCTCATCTGCTTTCCTTCTAACCACAACCCCAGGAAAAACTACATCTGGGTTGGCAGTGTCTCTACAAAAACATACAAGAAGTCATTCATTTCCATAAGCTGTTGCTTCTCATGCTATCTTTATAGCCTGTAAACTCATCACCAGAAACACTCCCTCCCCATGTTTGCCTTTCTGGAGGAGTAACTCTACCCTTCACCCTTACCTTCAACTACACCATGATAACCAGACTCTGAATCAATAGCATTGCAATTCTGAAGACTAAATTCATACCTAGAAATATATATTTACATACGTTTGAAATACATGGGTTATCTCTATCTATAATTCCATATGGAGATACATACAGACATATATACATATCTGAAAAAAACATCCTTCTTTCTTTTAGAAATCCTGTCCCTAACCTTTAACACTAGGTAAACAAAGCCAAAGTGAACAGTTCTGTATGAGAATTTACTTCATGTAAAGCCATTTTCTCTCACAAATGCCATTTCCCAGCTTAGCTTTTAGGGTCACAAAAAATGACTGAAAATTTTTTGTCCAATTGCTTTCTTTCAAAAACCCTAGCCTTACCATGACGGACACATGGGAAACCCATGGCTGCTGTAACCCCAGAAAAAGCTTGTCTCTCCTTATTGCTCTGTGTGCCATGACATACTCAGAAGAAAACTACTCTCTTCATTCCTTCCCTTCTGAAATCCTAAATTTACCATGCCTAATCTGAAGTACCCTGATGATCTGTTTTCCATTGCAACACTAATCTTGAAAGATTTCCCCTTACACAGATTCAGCCTTATTTTAGGTTGCCGGAGCTACATGATACAGTGGGAACTTTTTTCTGAAACCCAGCTTGAATGGAGAGTAAACTATGCCAGCCAAGCGCCACCTCCACCAAAACTGTCCCAAAACTACTCCTTTAATCCTTCCCCCAATATTTTTCATCTTTTCTCATGTCCTGGCAGTGATTAAGATGAAACACCTATTAACACTGCCTTATATTTCTAAAACTTCAGAATTAATATAATTACAGTTTCTGCTGGTATGTTAAACATGAGCCAACTATCTAATCTGACACCTGCCCAGTGCAATTTGGCTCAGAGATACCAGATGAAAACTGGAAATTCACACCCAGTATTTGCCATTAGGAAGAGACAGATTACAGGCGCTCCTAAGAAAACACAGGTACATGCACTTGGTAAATTTTTAAGTCAAAAGCTATTAGAGGTTTTGTAAGTGCTAGAAATACTGTTTCTGTTAAAAGAGGTCTTTCTTTGATTTACATACTGTATGTGAGATTAAGAAAAATTAGTTTCCTGCATTAGTTTTAAGGCCTTGGTGAATATAAAAACATGGGAGTTTGTGTTGCATGTAAGTAATTTATGGTATTCGAATTTCCTGGCAACTCCTAAAAATGGCTTTAATAATCAAGATTTTTTTATGTGCTTGGGATTTTTTTCTCCTCTCCAGAGAGGGCTGAAGGGGCCTGAGAGATCTCATTCTCTGTTCTCTTCCTCCCAACCAATTAGATTTAAAAAAAAAAAACAAACCACAGAAAAACAAAAAAAAACCCCAAACCCTAAGTCTTCACAAAATTATTTAATTGTCTTCAGGACTATAATCTAGTTGCATTCGCTCTTGCATGCTCTGTAAATCAGGTGTCAAGTGTGCATTTGAGGAACTGGTTTGCATATGCACATTAATTTTCAAAGGTAATAGGTTTCTATCCCACCCTGGCAAATCCTGTTTGCCAGTCTCAGATAGGAGCAAATCTTATGCTAAAAGTTTAAAAATATTTTCCCAGACTAGCAAAGAAAACAGGTGAGAGTTCCCATACAGCTGAATAAGAGCCTATTTTACTATAAGTCTATGTCTTGTGCTTAGATTTTTGAAGTCTAAGGAGAAAAGGGCTCTATCGTTAAGCTTTCTCATGGTTCACAACTCCTGGATGGCTATGAGGAGGATTCCACTACAACCAATCTTTTGTAGTGGACACTCTCTCCTTTATCCAGCTGTTTATATTCGTTATGCTTGCAGGAATACTATGTTTGAGGCTTTTGATCCCTTGTGAAACGTCAAAACTGAACAACTTCAGAAGTTATTGGGGAAAGAATAACAGTGTCCCATTCAGAGAGACATTTTAGATGAGAAGCCAGGCTAAAAGAGCAGGAGGAGATTTGGTATGGATTCATATAAAATTTGAAAGCAGAGTTAACAGAGTCTGACTTCAAGACCCTCCCTGAAGCCTTAGGAAATCTGGATCTAGATGTTCAAACTTGGGCCTGGTCTCATCACAGAAAGCCCCAAACCATGGATCTTACCAATTACAAATGTGGGGAAGTCAAATTTACGTTTGGGACCTCTTCTTTGTTTAGGAATGGGTTGTTTTTCTTTTTTGTATGCTGCTTCATTGATGTTTGATAGAAACTGGACACAAAACGGTTACACTTAACTGAAGACTAAGCAAAAAGGCAAGTCAGTGTATTGACTATATAGTCAATTCATATATTAATATTAAATGTGTTTTCCCTCTTTATCCCTCTTATTTTCACATAGGTTTTTGCCAAGGGGCATTGTATATTGTATATTCAGATGCATTTCAATTCCATAATGGTTTTGTAGTTGAAGTCATGCATAAAAGGATGGAAAATGGAGCATGCCTTACTGAAATAAGACCCTGTGAGCACTGAAGAGTTATTTTTAATATTCCTAACACATGAAGCCTATGCTACAAGGCATTTATGTAACTCTTCTTTGTTTAGTACCACCTCCATCAGAATATAAGTATTTGAAGCTCTCTAAAAGCAGCTCTCTTGCAAAAGCGTAAGGTACCTTGAACACATTATGAAACCTGTAAAAACTTTCCAGTTGTTTAAAGAACGAATCAAGCAATTTGACCTCATTTGAAACAAATTAAAGAAATGCCTCAATGTAAATTATTTCTTTTTATCATAGCTGCCTATGTTATTATGTTATGTTTAAAACCCTGTCATGTTATTATCTGAGAATGGTAGACCTTGTAAGACACACAGTATGGCTCATTTTGTTTTTCCTTATGTTAGCAGGTAGATAAAAAGCATTCCTTTAACTTAGTCAATGCAATATAACAAGTACTAAGCAGTTTGGGTTTGGTTTTGTTGTGGGGTTTTGTTTTGGTTTTTTTTTTTTTTTTGGGGGGGGGGTAGGGTGGAACATAAAAAATTTCACCTGAACAGGGAGGATGCTTGTTTGGTGCTGTGTATCACAGAACATAGGAGCCACCAGTACTGGTGAGCTCATGGTCTGTTGAGTTTCTGGGGAGCGTAAAATGAGCCAACCAGGCTGTGCATAACTGTATTGCAGATACCACATTAATACTCATACCCGAGTTGAATTTGATAAATTGAACACTTAACATTTAAAGTTACAATGCAATCTGGTAGCCTTTCATTGCCCACCACCCTCTATATATAAGGCAAAAGCAGGAGTGCCCACATACTTGTTTTATAGATGGGGAAATAAAACATCAAAACATTTCATCCAAGAAACAGAGGCGCAGAGAAGTGAAGCACTTTGGACAGCACGTACTTATCTATTACTTTCAAGCTCTTAATGAAGGCTGGTTTTACACCCACTGAAATCAACAGCAATTTACACCATGTACCTCATGACATTAGTTTATGTATGAACTATTGCCACAGGAGGTGCTCAGCTGTGCTCTTACGACAGTCGATGGACTTTGCCGCTGACAGCAATCACTTCTGCTGACTCCTTTGGAAATTTTGCTTTAGAAATTCTCCTTGTCAGGCATTGACAGATAAACCCTCCCCTGTCTGATGGTCTCCAGATCAGATTACCACAGAGGGAATTTCACAATCACACTAGATTCCAATTTTTTTTTCCTCCTTCTTCTGGCTAAGAATTCAATTTTCTTTTATATGAAAAAATATTGCCAGCATATCTTTCTCATCTAAGCTGAAGGTAACTTCACTTAGATTGGCTTTGCTAGAGGCCCTTCTCCTAAATGCAGCGCTCTTTGCAATGAACTTACCAGCTTCTTTTTAAGTTGCAGAATGTCCTCCATTTGAGCTGGCTTGTCGTGATTAGACCTTAATACTGGTGACTGATTTCCTCTGTGATTTTTTTCCATGCAAGTCAATAAGGTGGCAATTTTAATAACACCATTCTTGGATGTAATGTTATTCACAGGTCTGCATCAACTTCTACAGCTGCACTTGAAATTACCCACTTCAGCTATACCTATTAATTTCCCATGAAGTTTAAGAGTTCTCCATATGTTATGTCCTTAACTTGAAGCCACATCACATTGCTTTTCTAAGCAGCTTCTCCTCCAGTTCATCTCAAAACTCAAACAAAATGTTTCTTGAAATGTATTTTACTTTTCAGCTATTTCATGTTGGTGATATGGGCAGGCAGCGTTTCCTTTTTTTTTTTAGAGGCTTTGTTCACTTGCAAGTAGAGTCAGGACTACTTATGAGATTCAAGCAGTACAAGGAGAACTTTTCATGAGACTGATCTGAATTTTGATTCTCTAATACAAGCTGGAACAGGAGACAAAATTGGCTTGATTTGATTTACAGTCTCTGAACCATGTTGCAAATGTAGCCCTCCTTTTCTGCTTTCAAACTAGTTCCAATTTATTCCTGTGTGTTGTTTATGCAGATACATTTACTGAATAGTTTATCAAGTGATTTTCAGATTGGGCTTGCTGCTTGGAGTATTTTTACATAAATTGATCACCAACTACTGTTTTATTATCGTGTTTAGTACACATGCTGTAAGGAGGAAGATCACCTAAAACACACAGTCTTATTTCTGCTCCATCAATGCCTCACAGAAGACATCATACTGTCAGAAGAAAAATGAAGAGGAAACATTGAAATCCCAGAAAGATAATTCTTAATAATATCCAAGGAGTCATACACAAGTTTGTGAAACTTGCTTCAGTTACCCATCCACAGCAGATTTGATACTATGATATAAGAAAGAAGGCTGAAATCAAAATCAGGAGTAACAGTGCTAGGCACTGTGCTGGAGCAGCCCATTCCTGTGAATAACTCAGTGTCTCAATTTGCAAAATTTTGCAAAACTTGATTTCTGAGGGTGGCCCCCAAGCACCAGGGGAAGCCAGGCCCCTCTTGGTGTCTTCCATGGGTGAACCCACAGTCGTGGTGGCTTGGCAGTAAAGTACTGCTGAAATCCATAGGGCAAAGGGCACCAGCCGGCCCTGGGACCAAGAGAGGGCAGAGGCCATTTTGCAGGACACTTCCAACCCAAAGACAGTCCATAGAGAGCTCCTGAGAGGAAAAGCACAATCCTTCTTGTTGTGGTTTAGGCCAAATCGGCTACTGGGGACCTGGGGGACCCCAGACGGGACCAACAGATGCTCTCCTCTACCCCTCTTCAAAGAGAGGGGCAGAGGAGGAAAAAGAGACTTAGGAGTTTAGAAGGAACTAAACTACTTTAATGAAATACTACTAATAAAATAATAAAAAAGGAATAATGAAATATATACAAAACCATATCAAGCTCCCGAGATGACAATCATGACACCAGCTGGCACTGGGGCAGTCCCAGGCTGGACTCAGTGACAGATGGGTACTGGATTACGGATCTGCATTCAGGATCGGGATCGCAGGCAGATGAACAGAGCCCTCCTCAGATGTTGGCCATTGCAGGAAGAGAGCTGACCCTTTGATCCCTCAACCTTGGGTGAGGGGCAGATGGGATGGAATACCCTCGTTGGTCAGTTTTGGGTCACCTGTCCTGTCCGCTCCTCCTTGCAGGTGGGACCCCACTATGCTTTTCCGCTTCTGACCCTCCAATGGGGCAAATAACAAAGTTGGTTGGCCTTGGTTGTTATAGCAATAAGTATAAGCAAGAACCTCTCTGCATACCATGGCTGGGCATCAGCTATAAACATTGGTCTTATCACTCTGAGAGAGTGAACATTGTCTGCACAATATGCTGTTAATTTCAGTTGTTAGAGAGGCCCAGCTAAGAAACGAAGTTACTGATCAAAATTGGTTCTGTTTTACCTCAAACCAGGACACTTCTGAAAGCTATTAATCTAAGGACACTATTTTAATTACTCAAATTGTAAGAAATATAGAAGGCAAAATACCACAGAGGTGACTCTAAAAAATAACAGCTTATGACTCTGAAATGTACAGTAAGGAACATTACCATAATAAGCTCCGAGGAGATACAATGAAAACTATTACAGCTCCAGGAAAGACACATAAAGATGAGCATAACAATTACCTGCCTGACAGAGAAAAAGGAAGAAAGGTACATAATTTAGAGTACTGCTGTTACTGGCTTTAAGACAGATATATAATAAAGAGTATTGCAGTTACCTAGTTCTGACAGAGATATAATGGTAATCATTAGTTAGGAGGACATGTAATGTGTAGTATTATTGTTACCGGTCCCTAAAAGAGAACATGAGAGAGAGGGGAGAGAGATGGTGAGAAACCTGGACTGTTACCTGGCTCTGGAAGGCAGAAATTATGGAAAGATTTGCTGTTGCCCATAGTTGTGCTTTACAGCTATTAATTCACGGAGGGAGAGGCAGGGAAGAATGGAAAGCGATCTGAGTTATAACATGGTTATCTGGTACAAGGCCAGATTTCCATCTGGCCGCAGCTGATAAAACTTGCTCACGTTTGCTGTGGCTACGCCAACTTTGGGTTTGTGGAGAAGAAGAGGATAGGGGAGACAGGGGCTGTCCCATGAGACACCAGCACCACAGCCCTCCCAGAGCCAACACAGACTATGCAAGACTTCCCAGGCTCGCTGATCCCCCCACCAACCACCACTTGGCTCCTCAGCCACAATTACGTCCAAGCAGGCATCATCTCTCTGTGCATTCCCAGTAGCAGGCAGGAAGCCCTGGTCAAGAGCGAAGGTCAGGAGAAAAGGGATGGCAAAAAAGAGGGGCTGTAAAAGATGGAAACACAGCTTTTGAGGCCTCTGAGCCATGGGATGGAGAGATATAATACATTTACACTTCTGCAGACAAAAAGATGCTTGGAGCTTTCTGTAGCCTTCAGTGTCTATCCCTTCCCCAGATGAATGATGTCTACCTATCCACCCTACCTTCAGACCAAAGGGACAATGGGGAAAAAAAAAAATCCTTTTTTTTAAATCTGGGGGCAGAAGAGAGTAATAACTTACTGAAAAAAAAGGTGGGTCAGTTAACCAAGACTGCAGGAATGAGGGAAAATTATGAACTTTTTCGTAAGAAATATACATGGCACAAATACTAAGTAGTCTACCTCTCCAATTTCTACAGCACTCCTCTGTGTTGTCTTCACACTGAGGCTTCAAATTTCTTTTCCTAGCGTGTAATACTGACAGGGCTTGAGACAAGGTCCAGTGAAGTCTGTGTATTTTAGTTCACTCAGTTTTCAATCAGATCCCTGATTAAATTCTAGTTCAAAGAATGTAGGAGAAACCCCAGTGCAATTCAAATTAATCCTTTTATTCCTGTTTCGACCATTATTTGCTATCCATCAGATGGAAAGATGTGAAGTTCAGCCGAAACAATTGAATCTTGTGGTGATTAATTTGTAATATTCCAAGAAGAAAGACACTCCAGAAACCCTACTGTTCTTCACAAACTGCAGGGCTGCTCTATCAAACCACTTCCACACCAGACTTGCCCGGGAGGCAGAGGGAGAGAAATGTGGGCAAAGAAAGAAAAGCAAGGAAGAGAGCACTGAATAGGAAGGGAGCACTTGTCTATTTAACCTACATTCAGACTAAATCCACCCCTTCCTCCGGTAGCACAATGTCTTCCAAAGGAGCGAAACACACCACACATCACCCTGCGACTTTTAGGAAGAAGCCGTCAGCCTACAAACATCCTCTAGCAGTGCCGCTGCCCTCTCCTCCAGCAATACCCCTTCTCATGCACACTGTGCATTAATAAATGGTGCCATTATCACCAGGGTGTGACTATGTATTAACACAGCAAAGACCAGAGCCTTAAATTTGATCCCAGTGTATTCATATGCATATACGTGGTCTTTGAACCTTCCACGCTGGAAAAGGCACTTGTGTTCTTTCCACCAAGGAGGAAGAACAGGCTCAAATTAGGATCCTGTATTGTTTCTTTACCTCCAGCATGGACACATTTCACTAAGCAGGAGGAAAGCTCCTCGTAGTGAGAGCCAGTTCCTTCTCTTTGGGGAGGACAGCTGGATGCAAGAAATCAGGTTAATTTGTGAATGACCTCAATTTTCACTCAAAAGACCAGAAGTAAAAAGGATCAGTAATTTTTCTTTCAATATATTTTCATGTGAGTGCCAATACTGACCTGAACTGGAAAGGATGACTTGCTGAAACAAAGTCTGCTCTTCAGGCACCGTGCCGTGTGAAATCTCTGACAATCACCTCTCTTGGACACATGTTGAGAGTAAGAGACCTTGAGACATGCAGATCCACAGACACCCATCTTGGACACTGAATCCCTGTCCTTAATGCTATTTTACACTCTTGGCCAGGCAGAATTGCACGACCTCTGGCTTACATCACATCTAAGGCTGCTTCCCTCACCCATATTTCGTGGGTTCCCATTACTATTACCAGCACTTTGGAGATATTAAAGTGGATCTAAGTCATTTCAACAGGTGTTTTAAATCTCCTGGGTTGATGTAAACAGACCTTAGAGTCAGGGAGAAGCAACTTCAGTAAAGCTGTTCATTAGGTGCAAGCAAAGTGGCAGGATCAAGCCATCGTTTATTAAAAATAAATAAATAAATATGGTAAATACCTACTTTGGCTACTACATGAAAAAATACAATGTGCAAAACTGAACTTCTCCCGATTCCTTCTGGGAATACCATGCTGTTCTTTCAGTGACTGTTTTGCCTAACTCTGAATACTAATTTTTTCAAAAAAATCTGTTACCTCTTTCTCATCTTTCCCCAGACTGTTTTTTCTTATTCAAGTTAGCTTTCTAATTTTTCCCTTTGCTGTCCTTTTCTTTTTATCCAGCATACTTGGCTAGCTGGCAGGATTTCTGGTCTGCAGACTATTTGGATATGTCAACATTTGTTTTCTTTCCAATACAGACTGACAACAAATACATCCAAAGATTATCAGTTTCATAATACCATGTTTCTCTTTCACTTTTATATTTATGTGTACATTCTACAAAATATACATGGCCATTACTGGCATGTTTTAGTGGAATAAAATGATACACTACTTAAATAATCATCTTTAAAACAATTTTGGGCAGCTACTACTAAAATATTTCAATCATCACTAAAATTCAACTCTCTGCCAAGAGCTGAAAATAAAAATACATCAATTCTATTATGTTATGACACCAAATAATGTAAAACTATCTAACAAATAGGCAAGAAATGAATTCAAGACAAATTTCTAGTTCTGCTCACAAACTTCCCTCAGCAAAAGCTCTGTAAAACTCTATTTGCACATTTGTTCAATTTAAAACAGCCTGAATACAGCCAGTGAGCCAAGCCCATGCACAGCACAACATGAGCTATGTAATATTACCTGCTTGGGTGTTCTTCTGGACTGACATCTTTGACTCTAGAATATCATACCAAGACCAGAAATGGGGGGGGTCATCTACCTCCCCTCCTCCTCCTCCAAGTAAAGGGAAAAAAAGCCCTACGTTCATTTTGGTGCCCACCACCACCTCTCAGCCCAACCCTCATATTAACATTCACTGTAAGTCTCTGTGTATGGGTCCTGAAGGAACAGGAGGATGCATCGACAGTTCATTGGGAAAGAAATCATGGGTTCACTTAAGTTCATACTTTTTTGAGCTCAATGGCTTGAGAGGTTGTTGTGGTTTCCCCCCCTAACCATTTCTCCACTTCGTTGGCACCAAAAAGCGATAAAAAGGTACTTGTTCAATGCAAAATGTTTGGTTGCAAGGGAAAAAAAAAAAATCCCACTAGTTTCTTTCCAGTTGTCTCCAGCAAGATCTGTACTCCCCTGTATTGATCAAGCAGTTATATGCTCACTCATACATGGGAGAGGAAAAAAAAAAAAAAAAGAGGGGAGCCTGATGCCCTTGTAGAAGTAGGGGAAAAAGAAAAATTCAGGCACTTATTGCAGCTTTGAAATATAAGACACCCTTAGCTTTGCAGGCAACTGAATTAATTCATAAATAAATGTTCCCTTTGCATCTTTGTTTTCATTTATTTCCTGCTTGGTACCAGCAATAGCAATACTGAAAAATAGTGCATGACAAAACAATCAAATGAGATATTTGGCACAATGGCTAATTTGTACTCTGTAAATCTCCCATACAAATTCTATTACCTGTTCTTCCTGCTTTGCTGATGCTTTTTTTTTTCCTTGAGAGCACACTGAATCCTGCAGCCCAAGAAAATTTTCAGTTTCTTTTCTCTCCTGTGTGACTGCCATGCCTCAAGCCCCAGTGCTATCCACATGGGCACACCCAGCAAGGACAGGAAGGTATATATTGTTTTGTAGCTTTTCTAAGGGTGCCAGCTACTACTTAGCAAAGCCTATTGCAGAGTACGCAAAAGGAGGAGGTCAGAAGAGGATTTGGGATCTATGATTAGAAACATAAAAGGCGATAAACCCGCTTTCAGCTTCCTTTGAAAGAATGATGACCAGAAGAGAGATACATTCACAATCTTTGCTTTTAACGCAGACAAGAACAGGAAGATAATGAGACACAGCACAATTCGTGACACAGATGGATACCCCAGGGTGTGGCAGGTTTTGAAGCAGAGGACCTGAGCCCAGGGAGTCTGGGCAAGGAACTCCAGGTGAAAAACCCCACAAGACTGCTCTGACTTAGAGCGTAACTCAGGAACAGCACTAACCTTCCCTTTGAAAAGCCTTTGAAATCACTTGAAAGAAAGCAACAAAAGGAAAACTCCTGGAAAAAAAAAAAAAGCTACGTGACTTTCTGCACCCCACAGTTCCTTCAGTGTGGGTTTAACTATCAGTTTAATTACTTCTGCTTCCAAGGTGGTTTTTTTTTCATTTTTATATTGGCTTCACTGGAAATTCAGGCAGATTATGAATGCTTCCCTCAGCGAGCTACCTGAATGAAGATTCAAATAATAATACCTCAGACCTGTGAACATTTCCCTGCTAGCCTCATCACAGAGTCCATTCAGCACTCTAACATCTTATATTGCTATTTATTTAAAAACAGAATCCTTTGGATTTCAGCTGTATTTTTGTAGAAGACATTCAAAGAGAAAGATAGGAATAAAGTCAAAGTGTAAGTTCAGGAATGAACCCCCATGTAAATTCACACACTTTCATGCACAATAAATCAAGTTCTGTTGTGCCAAGGGCTAATGAAGATCTATTTATGACAGACTGAGTTTTCCCTCTTGCCTAAAAGCAGAGGGCAGTGACTCCTGGCAGCCTCAGTCCATGCAGGGTGAGAATGGACAAACCATGACATACCTCCCACCTCCACCCTGCCAGGCATACCCGCACCCTCACGTGGCCTGCGTGGTACAGGGAGCTAAGCTGACCTGTGCCTACAGCGCTGTGCAAGGCCCGGGCAGCACTGCTGCAGATTTTTCCCACCCGCTAACAGTCATTTCAAGCAGAGCGAGGAATGGAACCCTTCAGGGAATGCATGCCTGTTTTCTGTGCACTTCAGATCTAATTCACCCCTTTATTTTAGGTGAAAATGTTGAAGGAGAAAACATGTTCAAAATAAAACAGAAGGGACTGGCTCTTTTTTCTAATTTTATGTTACTTTTTTTTTTTTTTAACTTTGATTGACTGCCTCAGTTGTAACACCAATACAGAACTTCTGGATTATTCCACATTTTAGCAATTATTTCAAATAAAAGGTCCAGGCTCAGATGTCTCTGTTAGGTATTAAGACAAAATTCTGGAGGAGCAAGTGACACATTTTCCCTTGTTTCCTTGGTTTAGCCCCCTCTGCAGCAGCCCCTGTCAGCAGCTGTGGTGGTATGACAAAGAAGATGTACCTCAAACCTCAGCCCACCTGGTACCACTGTGCTCCCATGCAACAGGAGCACGTATATATGGACAGAGAGAGCCCATGGTGGTGTACAGCTGCCCCTCTGAAACCAGTGACGTTACATAGCAGCTGAGGATTGACCCTGAGAATCCAGGAGGCATGCAGGTAGAGTTTTTTTCATGGGGAAGGGTAAAGAGAAGGACTGCATCAGAGCCTCCTGCAGGCAGTCACCAGTGGGGAGAAGGAAGAGAGGGTGGGAAGGGGATGGAGCACGGGACGACTCCAGGTCAAGGGCCCCCCAGGCAGGCTGGGCAGGTGACAGGGTCTCATCTAGGAGGGACTCACTTCTCATCACTTTGCCCGTCATGGCAGAAAAACTTGTGTGGAGGGGCATTTTGTCCATTTCCATGTAAATGTTCATCAAAGCTAAACCCACAGCTTCCATAGCGGAGCTGTCAGTTAATATTAGGCTGTTAGTCACAGCCAAACTCTGGGAAAGGCAAGCACTTCAAACCAACCCACTCTTTGGTGCCAACAGAAGCAGAGGACTCCCAGAGGCATAAGACATGGGCAGGGTGTGCCTGGTTTGCCAGGCTATAGAGTTCATGGCTTAAGCAATGTTGGCATTGGCTCTGTATCGTTAAAGTAGTGATCAGTCCTCACAGAGAGCCCATTACCTATTTGTTCCTTCTTGTAGAGAGGTATAGGTTCTGTCATCCTCTTATCATCTCTTGGAAATGGCCACAGTTTTGGTTCTTCAAATTTCTGCTTCGTGCACATCACCGTCTTCTCATCAGGTTTTGCCAATGGATATTTCAAAGGTTCCTATATGAGATCAAGTAACTTGTAGTTAAATTGTATAGGATAGCATAACAAAAATACTTTCATTCAGTAACACAAGGTAGAAATGCAATGTATGCGCCTAAAAAATTAGTTTGATTTTCTAGTTCCTTTTAAACATTTAAAACACAGCATACCCCAAAGTATTATTTCATTCATTGCACACACATGCTGCCCTAAAACAAGAACTGAAGGCCCCTTTCGTGGAACATCATCTGAGAGGCAGGTTGCTGTAGGCATGTTTTCCTTGAACCACCCCGTTCTGCTGTCTAGAGTCATATAGAGTGGAAAACCAAGCAACATATATGTGGCTATAATACAATAAGACTTCTTATTGTCTGTGCATCTTTACATCCCAAAGAACTCAGCTAGAGTACATGGATAGCAACTGTAACACAGTCAACACAATGCTCAAGCAGTCCCTTAATAAAGGGTTTAGGAACGGGTAACACATGCTTAATAGATGCTTTAGTAAATGCTTAATCGATTGTTATAGACCAGGAGATCACTTAAAACCGTTTAATTCTCAGAGCTGTTGAATAGTAGACAAGAGGGAACAGTGTATTAGAAATACTGATTTTCAGCGTCAACTTCACACCCCCCACCAGCCTGCTCACCACAGTTAGTGTCTCCCCAGCCAATATATGTTGTCTTTGGAAGCTTAAAGGAACACTGAAATCCTGATACTTCTCATAGTCCTGAGGGTGCAATTCTCATTATATATATAAAATGCAGAACATTAGCCTTGGACCTATCTGTGCTACCATTTTACTTGAGCTAAGTAGTCCCTTACTACTCTATTATGTCACCACTTTTGTCCATCATTCACCATGAGAGATTTGCAGGACAGACTGCATTATAGAAAATATAGAACATATTCACTCCCTGATATTTGGCCTTCATTTAACCCTATTCATTCTGAACTAAAGTAGCCTGATAAAGAGATGGGTATCTTGCATGCCACACAAATTCAAACGCAAGGTAGTATCCCCAGTTTGAAAAGACAACACCAGGGTTTGTATGGGTCATTTTCCACTAGATACATGGGCAATTCCAGGCTGACTGGCAGGGTATGCAGCAACGCACCCATCAAAACTCAATGAGGCAAGCACAGAAAGACAGATGGTTGTAGAAAAAGATTTGACCTCTGCTGAGTATACAGCATGGGCTATATACTTAAACATCTCAGAAATCCTTTTCACAGATTAAAATTACTCGTCACCTTTTTGTCTCCCTCCTTAGCATTTCTTGTAATTTTTTACATCATATATGAACTTTTCTGCTTCGTACTCCTGCCACTTTTTTGCAATCTCAACCTTCTGTCCAACCTGGCGATGTGGTATGAATCCCTTCAGCAGAGAAGGAAGGTCAGGCTGAGGAAGCTGTTTAGCTGTGCCAGCAGAGGTTCAGTATATGCCAATTTGCTTTGTGAAGGAGCTGTCAGCATAACCACCTATTTTGTATTTTCAAATTTAATTCCAGCTTGCAACAAATGACTGTCCTTTGTGCAGGAGCTTCCCTTTCCCTGATTCCAGCTAATGCACTTAAGCTGTTGCTTGTTGCTAGTATCTGGAGGTCTTACTGTCTGGAATGCATTTATTTTTGAACTGCTCCATGGATGTGGGAGCAGAGCTATCTTACAGGGAGGACTGGGGTTATATAATGCCCAAATCACTGCTGCCTGTATATCTTTGACTATTTGGATCCACATGATCTGCCCCAGGTCAGACAGGAGGTTTGCGCTTGCAGGAAGAATATAATCTGGTCACTGGAGTGAGGCTGCAATACCCAAACCACTAATGGTCTGTTATCTCCTTAGTCCAGGCTTTCTAGTCTTAGTCTTTGAACTGAACTCCTCGGGGCAGAGATTTCTCCTATATGCCAGGAAAGCATTTTAGCTTCCCCTACAAACAAATACCATGCTTGTAAAACAGCTGTACTACTACTGCACAGAGAATCAGAGACAGAGAAAGGCTTAGAGATGAGTTTGGCAAATAACACAGCCCTGAAAGGGGAAAGGAAATAGGCTGAAAAATATGAAGGATATGAAAACTTTGGAGAAAGTCACACTCATTCCTGGGAAATTGCTTGTTATTTGGGTATTTAGAAGCAAAGCAGTTTGGAAGCACATGCTATGTTAGTTGAAGAATGTTAGTTCAAAAATAAGACTTTCATTTTCCATGCCAACAGATGCAACACATTTCATTAGCAAGACTCCTCAGTTTTAAGCACAGACATTCAAAGCTGTCAACAAGAGTCTCTTTCTCACTCTCACAGTTCCCTTTAAAATGAACAGAACGTGGCCATCTGAGTCCACAGCGGGCTTGGAAACTCTACACCTTGCAAAAAACACACTTGCCTTTGAGGCAGCACTTTGCAGTGTCCCAGAGAGATCATTTCCCAGCCCTAAAGCAAATGGGGACCTTTGCAGCAGCTCTGGTCTCAAGCAATTAGTGCAGTAGACCCACTCGGATGCGCAAGGAAAGAGGACAGCTCTGGTAGCAGATGGGACAAGCTGAGACACTGAGGCAGCTCCAGGGAATGAGCTCCGTGGGAGGACTGCCCACATCTCAGTTCCTCAGTTATCATGTTTGCTGGAGCTCGTGGAGGAGCCGGATTATGTTTTGCCACAGGTTGGCCAGGACTGGGATCTGGATTGCGACGGACAAAGGACAAGCAGAGAGCAAAGGGGTATTCCTCAAATACTAACTGTCTAATGAAGAGATCAGGGTTGCTTTTAGAATTGAAATAGTGTTACCACCATGGAATAGGCAAATAAACAAAACAAAAGACAGACATATTATTGTAAATTACATTATATATACGAAATTAAATTCAGATGTTCTAGAAGGGATTATGTAAATCCCAGTAATCGTAACAGCAACATCCAGCATTTCACTGAATGCCTTTAGCCAGCATAATATCCTTAAAACAAATCGGTACAGGGGACAAAATAGTGTTCTTTCCCTTGACTGTCTGTCATGTGCACTTTGTCAGTGATTCATGCTATATGAAAATCTGGGCCAGAATTTTTTTATTGCAGTGTCAAACATGACCAGTTCATAATTACCCCTGACCATTTGGCCTCTGATTTGGACTCAACATTCTGCTGCCCTGAGCAGCAAGTTGCAGCAGAGAGAGGTGCAGGAGTTGAGAAACATGTTCCGTGTTACAGAGAGCTGCCACCCGGCTCTTCAGAGAGCAGGGCAGAAGGGGACTTCTCAAATGTGGAACATGTCATTTTGCCCAAAGTTCCTTATTGAAGACATAAAAGTCAAGCTAAACCAAGCTGGGCTATGGAGGCAACACATGCAACTCTATGCAGAGCAGCCATGTTGGAGGTGATCGGGACTCAGTATTTACTGCCTCCAGTGCTATAATTTTTGTGCAGTCAGCCTGAGCTTCCCTGCTAAACGCCGGTGACTGACCCCTGCAAGCCCACCACAAGACCACATTGTGCCAACACGTGCTGGTGTAAAGAAGAAAACAAGCAGTATACCGGTCTGATTAGACCCTCTACCTGGAACAAGAGGGGAATAACCATCCTAAACCAAGCATGTTTATATTGCTAGAACCCTGCTCATGGCATTTTTATTATTACAAGCATCTGGCTAAGCACTTTACAGCATTTTCCTGCAGACAGGCCTGTAAGCCAAAGCAATGTGCTCCCTAAAAACTCTAGTGGGAACTCTGTCTACCTTCACCCAGGCTGAGTTCAGCTTTTAATATGTTTCAAAAAAGGATTTGAACACATAAATCTGTAGGAACTACAAGAATCATTGTAAAACAGCATGGAATTGAATAAGATTGATCTGGGGAAGTCTGCGAGCTCATCTAGACCGCAGCCCATAATGCTCAGTTCCAAGCTGCAGTTAATACTGTTATGCTGGGGCTTTTTTTTATTATTGACCAACTCTATAAAACACTGTATTTCAAGGAAGCTCAGTACACATTGTAAGTAGGCCAGTTGGTAGTCCCAAGCCTTCAGCCCCTTGTTTTCAGTTGAGAAGAAATACTTTTCTCACGTGCAGTAACACTGAAAGTGATGGTTTTCAAGTTCTAGGGAGTGAAACAAAGGGTAGGAACAGGCTACTTCTAAGAAGGCCGCAAAAAACAGCTACTAGGTTGTAACCCTCAGGGAACATATCAGAAACCTGGCCAATTTTCTAAAAGGAGAAAAAAAAAAATCAATTTTCAATATTTCAGTTTTCTAAAAATAGAAGAGAGGCCTCAAATCCCGATGCTTTTGCTACAGGTGGGATTAATAACTGACTTTCTCTGCCATGTGGCTGCCTTCTAGCACCCCCTGAGCCCTCCCATCCCCCTGATACTCCCAGGATGATGGTACCCCTCACCCCCAGTCCCTAATTCCCAGCTGGTGCAGCATGTTTGGACCTGGGGAAGGGCTTTTGGATCACACAATACCATATATCCCAGCAGACTGGGAGATACCATCTATAGCTAAGGCACTTCTGACCCATAATTTGCATTAACCACTGCCTACAAACAACCCACCTGCAGGGTCTAACCACCCTGCAGGGCTATCTGCCCCAGGATCCAAGGAAGGACCACTCATTTATCACCAGTGGGGCTGGTTGCTGCTCCCTGGGATGTGCCAGCAGGCAGCCACCCTCTCCCAGCTCCTCTGCACATGGGCACAGCACGCACAACCTCTGCCATGCCTTCCTCTGGGCACCTGCTGAGCCCATGGCAGAGCCTACCCTCTGTTAAATTTGTCTATTATATATTCGGACCTGCAATTTCCATCAGAAACAGAATCAAGTCCTGTGCAGCAAAACTCCTGTGCCTGTGCTGAATGTTAAGTGTGGGATTAAGCCTGATTGCTTGTACAGGGTGGTTTGCTAAACAAGGAGGGGCCAGGACTACTTAACTGACCCAAAGCCATGCACACATTGTTGTTTAAGCTTCACCAAAGTGTTTTGCACACAGCTCTTTACATATGATCACTGTCCTCTGTGCAACTCAAAGATGGCCCTTGCCCAAAGAGCTGTATAGCTGGAAGGAAAACAGCTGGAGAGAAATACGGAGGAGGAGAAAATTACAACAGATACAGAAAGCAGAGTTACCCGATACAGAAAGCAGAGTTATCTCCATCATTACTTTGCTATTACCAGCACACGCTGTGGGGTTGGGAAGCCAGCACAAACCCATGAGTGACAGTCTAATTGATAAGACAGTTCTCACTGCACACCAGCAGATGCAGAGCTTATTGCTTCTGCCACATCAAGCCTGTGCTGTCCTCGATAGGGTTTCTAAGACAAAATCCTCACTATTGATGCCTGCTATTATCATCCAACAGATCAGAAGACAGAGGAATGAAGAATACTAAACATCACTAGATAAAGCAATCAAGAATATACACAAAGAAAACAGGACAGGCTGATGGCAAGCTTTCTAGCCAGTTAGGTTACAGTTAAAGATCAGGCAACTGTTGTCATTTTTCTTTCTCCTGACAATAAACAGGGAGAGGAAAGTGGGTTAGCAGCGCTTCTTGAAGAGGACCACAATAGCAACAGCAGCAATGCCCTTTGGCTGCTCTCGTTTCAGGGATGGCACTTCAACAGGGCAGGACCCAGTTCTACAGCTTCAGCCCTCTACCCTGCTGGGGTAACCCAGAGACTCTGCACAGACTTTTAGCTTCTCTTTTTCACAAGGATTGGCCTAAGCCTGCTCAGTTCTCTTGTTTAATCTGGCAAAAATTGATTGGCTTTGGTCAAATAAGCAATCCCAATGTTTACAAATTACTACAGCATGCAGTGGAAGTAAAGCGCATCGATCACAAGAGAGGACAGAATCTTTACAAATCCTTTTATTTTTACAACCTTTCAGTAGTAAACCCTTCCCAGTAGGCTTACAGACAATGCCTAGTATTGTATATGCAGCCAATAGAAATGCAAACTCTATCACAAATGGTCTCTCTTGCTTCAGACTGGCATAACATTACACACTTCTTTTCAAGCTTGATACTTGAGACCATGAAGAAAGGCTACAAGAGTCTGTAAAGGCCATTTTCTCAGCTGCATGCTTTCTGCGGACAGTGATTTTTTTTTTTTTTCCTCCAGACTGAGAAGTCTGTTATAATCCAACAGGCTCTGAATAAACTCAGACTCAATTTTCCCTAGATGCAGCTTTGCCACACAGGACAGAGCAGAGGGCACTCAGCCCACAGCACAGAATGGAGCTCCCAGCTCTGTACTCGGAAGGAGCCCATGCAGATAAGGGATGAGTGCTAATGGAAAAGCTTATTCCTCCCCTATTCTTCATTTGCTTAACAACTGCATCTTTTACACTGCCTAAAGACTTAATTTGTTGTATCTTTTTTAAAGGTTGGACTGAAGGACTTCCACTGTTGATAAATTAATAACATAAGGGCCTTAAAGGAAGTTGCAACAGCAGAGGAAGACCATGGCAACCAGTGCTTGTAGGAACAGGCCCTCCCTGTGAACATTAGTAACACCATTAATATGTTGGCATGACTAATAATCATTACTGATTTGTAAAAACACCCAAAGATCTTAAAAAAAAAAGAAAAAAAAGGCAAAAGCAGAAGGTTGTTTTGAGATACGCTTTCTAACGTGTTCATGAATGATTAAGAGACTTGTCTTATGGGAGACAGCAACAAGCACAATGTTACAGATGGGTTTAGGGACCCAGCAACTATTAATTAAAATGTTGCGGTCCTTCCCACTGTCATTACTGATGGCCTTCTGAAACATATCCATAAAAAGCACCTGCACTCTCACAAGGTGTCACATAGGCAGAAACAAATCAACTTCTGATGTGTTGCAAGATCCCAGTGAGCCCATATTGGGCCAGTCTACATCCCTGAAGGCTTTGATGAATAGAATTTATTGTATTAAAAGGCTTAAACATCACCTATCATTTATCTACCATGTGCTAGATCTGATCAGCTTTTCTCTTCTTTTCATTTTACCATTTAGAGAGAGTTGTGAAGTTTGCACTTCACAATGGTTTACAGCTTTCATAGAATCATAGAATGGTTTGGGTTGGAAGGGACCGTAAAGATCATCTGGTTGCAACCCCTCTGCCATGGTGTCCTGGTTTGAGGTAAAACAGAACCAATTTCCTGTTCAGTAATTTCATTTTTCAGTTAAGCCTCTTCTAACTAACTGATCTCTCTGAAATTAGCAGCATATTGGTCAGACACTGTTCACTCCCAGAGTGGTAAGACCTGATTGTTTAGAATTTATGCCAAGGAATGAATTGTACGCAGAGAGGGTCTTGCTTATACTTGTTGCTATAACACCCAAGGCCACCTAACTTTGTTATTTGCCCCGTCAGAGGGTCGGAAGTGGAAAAGTGTAGAGGAGTTGCACCTCTGGGGAGGAGCAGACAGGACAGGTGACCCAAAACTGACCAACAGGGTATTCCATCCCATCTGCCTCATGATCAGTATAAAAGCTGAGGGATCAAAGCGTTAGCCCTCTTTCTTCAGTAGCCGGCATCCAAGGAGGACTGTCTGTTTGTCTGCCTTTGATCCTGATCCGTGCATTCCCGTATCCAGATCCAGAATCCAGTTCCTGTCTGTCGCTAAGTCCAGTCTGGGACTTTCCAAATGCCTGCCAATGATGTGATCATCATCCTGGGAGCTCGATACGGTTTTGTATATATTGTATATATTTCAACATTTTCTTTTTATTTTAATATTAATACGTCATTAAAGAAGTTTAGGTTTTTTTCTTCTAAACTCATAAGTCTCTTCCTCTCTCTTCCTCTTCTCCCTTCTGGGAGAGGTGGGGGAGAGCATCTGTTGTTCGTTTCAGTGGCCAGTACAGCCCAAATCGAGACACGTGGGCAAGCACACCTTCCCCTAGACCAGGGAAATTTCAGGGGAATTTCATAGAATGATAGAATGGTTTGGGTTAGAAGGGACCTTAAGGATCATCTAGTTCCACCCCCCCTGCCATAGGCAGGGACACATCCCACTAGACCAGGTTACTCACAGCCCCATCCAACCTGGCCTTGAACACCTCCAGGGATGGGGCATCCACAACTTCTCTGGGGAACCTGTGCCAGTGTCTCACCACCCTCACAGTAAAGAATTTCTTCCTAATATCAAACCTAAGTCTACCCTCTTTCAGTTTAAAACTGTTACCCCTTGTTCTATCACTACACTCCCTGATAAAGAGTCCCTCCCCATCTTTCCTGTAGCCCCCCTTTAGGTACTGGAAGGCTGCTATAAGGTCTCCTCAAAGCCTTGTCTTCTGCAGGCTGAACAACCCACCTCTCTCAGCCTGTCTTCAAAGGGGAGGTGCTCCAGCCTTCTGATCATCTTTGTGGGCCTCCTCTGGACTCACTCCAACAGGTCCATGTCCTTCTTATGTTGTGGGCCTCGGAGCTGGACATAGTACTCCAGGCAAGGTCTCACCAGAGCAGAGTACAGGGGGAGAATAACCTCCCTTGATCTGCTGGCCATGCTTCTTTTGATGCAGTCCTGGATACGGTTGGCCTTCTGGTCTGCAAGCACACATTGCCAGCTCACGTTGAGCTTCTCATCCACCAACAACCCCAAGTCCTTCTCCTCAGGGCTGTTCTCAATCCATTCTCCGCACAGGCTGTATTTGTGCTTGGGATTGCTCTGGCCCATGTGCAGGACCTTGCACTTGCTGTTGTTGAACTTCATGAGGTTGGTATGGGCCCACCTCTCAAGCCTGTCAGGGTCCCTCTGGATGGCATCCCTCTCTTCCAGTGTGTCGACTGCACCACACAGCTTGGCTTTGTCAGCAAACTTGCTGATGGTGCATTCAATCCCATTGTCCATGTCACCAACAAAGATGTGAAACAGTGCTGGTCCTAATACCGAGCTTTGAGGAACATCACTCATCACTGGTTTCCACTTGGACATCAAGCTGTTAACCGCAACTCCTTGAGTGCAACCATCCAGCGAATTCCTTATCCACCGAGTGGTCCATCCATCAAATCCATGTCTCTCCAATTTAGAGACAAGGATGTCATGTGGGACAGTGTCAAATGCTTTGCACAAGTCTAGGTAGATGAGACATCAGTTGCTCTTCCCTTATTCACCGACACTATAACCCCATTGTAGAAGGACACCAAATTTGTCAGACACAATTTACCTTTAGTGAAGCCATGTTGGCTGTTGCTGATCACCTCCTTGTTTTCCATGTGCCTTAGCATAGTTTCCAGGCGGATCTGCTCCATGATCTTGCCAGGCACAGAGGTGAGACTGAATGGCCTGTCATTCCCCAGTTCTTCCTTCTTCCCCTTTTAAAAATGGGAGTTATGTTTCCCCTTTTCCATTTGGTGGGAACTTCACCGGACTGCCACAGCTTCTCAAATATGATGGGTAGTGGCTTGGCAACTTCATCTGCCAGTTTCCTCAGGACCTGTGGCTATATCTCATCAGGTCCCATGGATCCGTGCACCTTAAGTTTCCTCAGATGGTCTTGAACCTGCTCTTCAGCTACAGTTGGTGGTACCCTACTTTCTCAGTCCCTGCCTTTGCCCTCTGCAACTTGGGCAGTGTGGCTAGAGCCCTTGCTGGTGAAGACTGAGGCAAAAAAGTCACTGAGTACCTCAGCTTTGTCCATATCCTGGCTGACCAGGTCTCTCATTTGCTTCCAGAGAGGGCCCACATTTTCCCTGTTTTGCAGCAAAATGGTGTGTGAGAAGTGTATTTATTACGGCTGTATTCAAAAATCAAATGCTTATGACTGTCACTACATTTGCTCTGTCTATCTCTTTGGAGATGCCAGATTTCTAATAACATTTCTGCATGTATCCTACTCCAGTAACAGACTTAAACGACTCTTGACAACTAGATGGTGATGATAGCATTTAGTGAGTGGAAAGCTGTATTAAGTTTTCAAGCCACCAAATAGAGAACTGACATATACAGATTCTGAACTGGTATTATTCTGCGCAACATTGTACAAGAGCCACAAACTGTATTGATGAGCAGTTACTGAATCTGGACAATTGGTTGTTGGACGTAAACCAGAGTAGTGACTGTTTTACCACTGAATTTTGGAGTTGCTTAAAATGACCAAAAAATAACTGAGAATTTTACTACTTTGCATTTTTTTCAGATATTTTGAGCCCCTCACTTGAGATGCTTTTCAACAGAGAAAAGTTTTTAAATAGTAAAAGTGAGAGGACAGAGGGAGAGCACTTTTTGAAAATTTAGCTCCTTGATGTTTACCCTATGACAGCACTCAGAAAGTAGGGCACCAACAGAAATTTCTTAGCAAAAGCATAGGCCTGAACACCCTGAAATACTCCAAATTTTGCTTTTATTTCATATCTGAGTTTATAGGCTAAGGCTCATCTTAATTTAATCCAGTTTCATACCTTCTTTTATTGCCAGTACTGCCTTCCTGCCAGCTAGGAGTGGACATGGTTCCCAGAACAGAGATACAGCAGAGCAGCTTCCATGCAGACACGAAGGTCTTACATGACTACATCAACACACATTTTCTACCATGTGCAAACAAATCTTTCTTTGAAGAAAATTCAGCCCACGCCAGTTCTTGGCTCTCCTGGGATAACTTCATCTTAAAAACAAACTACAGCCAGAACAAGCAAGCACACCTGCTGTTCGCAGAGACCCCTCTCTCCCAAAGCTGTAACCCAAAGCCAACAATGCAGCACATCTTCCCAACAGTCACAGCTTGCTCACACACTCAGAAAAACAAATTTAAAAAAAACAGTAAAAACATTAGTTGTTGATGTACAACCAGATAGCATTAATCCTCCTGTACAACACAGTGCAAATCTTTGGAAGCTGCTGGACATTTTTGCTTTCTCCTTGAAGAATTCATTTATTTTCTTCCCAAACAGTAGCTTAGAGTATGAGAGGATAGTCTGAGTGAGGGCAAGGAGATGTTGCTGCAGGGCAGGAGGACTCCTCCAAAAGGAAATGTTATCTAGGGTTAGAGAACAGATCCCAGGCTGGAGCACCTCCCACCCTTTAGGTCCAACCTCGCCTCTCACAAAATCCTCTCCTGCTAAATTACTGACTGTCAGACCTTTACTCATTTTTACACTTGCCTTGAGCATCCTCTCTGAGGCACTACTTTGGTTTTAAACAGTTAGTGTACTTTTTTTCCAGTAACAATTTACAACCCAGATGGATGTAGCACCACTCAGACTCTGAAGCCTGTAGCCAGCAAAAAGGGCTTTGGACCACAGCCTCCCATTCATGACTTTCCCCAAAGTCACATTTCCAGTGTACTCAACAGCTCTGATCCCAGAGAGTGGCAGCCCAGACAGGTACTGTTGGTCTGTCCCCGTACAGCTGACATTATAATCTCTCATTTTTTTTTGTCTGAGCCAGCAGGACCTGAAGCTCAGCTTAGCTCTAAGTATTTCAAATCCACTGAATTGAAAGAAAATCATTTGGCACTTTAATCAGTTGATCTCGCTGGTAAATCAGAGACTAGAGCCAAAAGCTTTCAGGCCCAGGACATGATACTGCACAATGGGGCCCCAATATCAGTTAGGATCTCCAGGAGTTGTCATAGAGCCCTCAGTTTCTATGTCTGTTCCCAACATTATGGATCCTGCTCCTTTGCAAAATCCCAAATATGCCTACAGGTAACCTCATGATTTTTGAGGTTGTAGCCTGTCATGGGAAGAATGTCTAATTCAGATAACCATTTAATTTCACTCACCTCCAAATCTTTTCTGCAGGAGGCTGTTAAATTGCTGACCTCCACTTTATCAGTGATATTGGTCTTTGATTCACAACTGCAAGAAGGAATAAAATCAGAAAAGATTTTATTAAAAACCCAGACACACACGAAAGCATATATTTAGCTGAGATTTTTCCACTGAGTCAGATTTAGGGTCAAGAAACTAATAAATGATTCCCTCTGTCTGTACTATACTGTGTCCTTCTGCACCTGTTACTCTGAGATACTTGCCTCCCTCTCTTGTATCTTTTTATGTCCACCGAACTTCTATTCTCCACTGTTTTTCATCGCATAAAAACAGACTATTTGCTTTTGTAACAGTTTTTATATCACAAGAAAGGAATAGAAAATGAGGTTATTAATCTCCATGTGAAATGAAACCACTAATGACAGCTTTCCTTCACTAAACCTGCCCGTTACCTCCGTTTGGACTCTGCAGCAGCAACCGCTCCCCAAGGGACAGCCAAACTGTTTACCATGCTTATTAAATAACACTCCCACTCCTGCTTATTTATTTTTTTTAACAATGAAGTTAGCATTCATAAGAGAACAGGAATCTGAAGTGGTCTCATTAGCTATATTTTGCTGAGGAAAGCGTAAGTGTTAGTAGCACAGTATATTCTATAGCTGCAATCTCCATGGATTACATTTCTACCACAGAATTTTAAAGGGCTCTGTTCATACAGGTTTCTAAACATGGCCACTTATTTTAAATACTCTTTCTAAGGGAAAACATCTTATGCATCGCATCGTAAGGTCTGGCTTTTTTTGTTTTCTGAAATGTTTAAACACGCCTTGGAAAACATGTCATTTTTTAACAAAATACATTAATTAGATTAGAAATTGAAATTAAAATATAGAACAGCAATAGAACCTTTAAGTAATTCAACACAATTTCTTACTATCCTTTGTAATCTCAGAACAATGTGGATCCCTCAAATTCCCATACAATGTCAATTCCCTGAAATCTGTTCACAGCTCTTCATGACCAATTGAACTTTTTCTTGAGGGGGGCTCCTTGCCTTGCCTCACCTCACCTCTCCTTGCCTCCCCTCCCCTCCCTTCTAAACAGGACAGATGTAATGAGAAGGTAGAAGTCGGGTATAGTCTCGCTCCCTTTTCCCAGATTGCTAACAGAGGTTGGGGGGAAGCTTCACGCGAACTCCCTCCCCAGGCCTGGGTTACACAGGGTTGTTTTCTTGTGGCAGAAAGCTGGAAGAAGCTGCTTTTTAGCTCATGCTTCCTGGTGGCATTATTGACTGATTTTTATAAAGAATTGGCTTCCGGGGCTTAGTGCAAACGGAGCCAAATTGTACAGAAGAGGTGAGGGAAATGCAAGTACTGAACTGCATGAGACTGGGAAAACAGCAGGGGTAAAGGGAAGAGACAGTACCACAAAGCATGTGACATTCCAGGTTTTAAAGGTCTGAGAGATTCTGTACATCAATTACCCTCGGTGAAAAGCATTAGAAGGTCTTCAGAAATTTTCACTGGCCATGGCGTTGTATAAAAATAACCATAAATGCATCCTTACTGTTCCCCTCTGCCTCATGCCTAGGTAAGAGTCCCCAAACCATAATCTTTGCCACTCTGAATCAAGTCAATATGGCAGAGACTGAAAGCGCAGAGAGACAGGTCATGCCCTCAGCTGCTGTGAGTTGACACACTCCACTGAGATCAGGAATCCTAACCAAGCCCTACAGGACCAAAATCTGGCTTGTAATCTTTTAGTTTTGTTCATATACACTGCTACTGCCACAGTCATTAGGAATGCTGTTATTAGGAATGCAGGGGAGTTGGAACTAGATGATCTTCAAGGTCCATTCCAACTTTAACCATTCTATGATTCTATGAGAAAACAGGGACTTGCCAGAGGTCTGTGGAAGCAGGGAGAGAGCTGGTGCCAGTGGATGCTCGGGGGGGTCAGACCTGCACCCTTGTTAAGGAAGGTGAGACGTCTCACTGTGTGCAGCAAAAACACTCCCATGGTGCTATGCAGCAAAGCTGTGATCCACACTCAAACTGCCATTACAGGTTCCGGCCTGACTATGCACTGACCTGAAAACATAACTAAACACACTGCAAATTTGAAAAAAAATAATAAAAAATTAAAGGAGTAGACCAAGTATGATAAATTTTACACTAGAGCCTCAGACAGCTGTTTTTTCCCCCACTTCCTTTGACTGCTCTATTTAGTAGGAAACAAACAAAAAAGAAAGGAAAAAAAAGAAACTATGGTTTGAGGGAAAGAAGAGAAAGTGGAAAAAATGGTTTCATGTTTAAGTTCCTGCACCACCTACTATCAGTGACAAGAAATAGGACGTTATTTTTATGAATGTGATGTCATGTAGTGACAGGACGAGGGGAATGGCTATAAACTGGAAGAGGGCAGGGTTAGATTAAACATTAGGAAGAAGTTTTTCACTGTGAGGGTGGTAAGGCACTGAAACAGGTTGCCCAGAGAGGTTGTTGAGGCCCTATCCCTGGAGGTGTTCAAGGCCAGGCTGGACGTGGCCTTGGGCAACCTGGTCCAGTGGGAGGTGTCCCTGCTCATGGCAGGGGGGTTGGAACTCAACGATCTTCAAGGTCCTTTCCAACCTAAACCATTCTATGATTCTATGATTCTAACGTTGGCTTTTGCTCACCTCAAACATCAAAGAAAGAACAGTTACAGCATTAAGTTTGCTAGATCACAATCTAAAAACTCATGGTTCAGAGGTATCATAGAATCAATCATAGAATTGTCTAGGTTGGAAGGGACCTTTAAGACTACCAAGTCCAACCATCAACCTAACACTCCCCAAACCCCCATAAACCACGTCCCTAAGCATCATGTCTACCCGTCTTTTCAATACCTCCAGGGATGGCGACTCCACCACTTCCCTGGGCAGCCTGTTCCAATATTTGACAAACCTTTCTGTGAAGAACTTTTTCCTAATATCCACCCTAAATCTACCCTGATGTAACTTGAGACCTTTTTCTCTTGTCCTATAGCTTGTTACTAGCAAGAAGAGGTCAACCCCCACCTCTCTACAACCTCCTTTCAGGTAGTTGTAGAGAGTGATAAGGTCTTCCCTCAGCCTCCTTTCCTCCAGGTTAAACAACTCAAGTTCCCTCAGATGCTCCTCATAAGACTTGTTCTCCAGAACCCTCCTCACCAGCTTCATTGCCCTTCTCTGGACACGCTCCAGAATCTCAATGTCTTTCTTGTAGTGAGGGGCCCAAACCTGAACACAGTACTCAAGGTGGGGCCTCACCAGTGCTGAGTACAGGGGAACAATCAATTCCCTAGTCCTGCTCACCACACTATTCCTATTTACAACACTTTTGTTCAGTTTACTACTGAAGAGACGCTGCTTCTAGTGTCTCTTTTATAAGGTCATTCAACTTTAAGAAAATCAAACATTTCTTTTTCCAATGTTTCACACATTGGCCCTAATAAGAACAAACAGTCAGAACAAACCATCCCAGAGAAGCAGAGTAGAACCTGGTGCTCCAGTTTTGGCAGATACAGCTGCTAGAAAAGACACACTGGCAACATTCAAAGTGAAGGGTGAGATTTTCCCTTGCATAGAGCAGTGCATGCTCAGCAGAGGTCTCATCACATCTGCCTGATGCTTTTCCTCCCTCCTGAGCCAGGCTACACAGTCCAAGACGTGCTCAGCTCTTGCCAGGAGACTCCAGTCACCAAGGGATTTCTTTCAGTGATCATATAGCTCTCATCCAGAGGCAAGCTTTTGTCTGTGAAACCTGAATAGTAGTCCCTCAGTTCCCCACACATCGGCTATGTCCAATCCAGCTTCTTAATATGTCCCCAAGTGCTGTTTCTCCAGCTGAACAAAGCCAGGTTCTGCGTGCCGTATCTCTTGAGCGCAATGCTGGGGTTCAGTTTCACCAGAAAACCTCCTGAATGCATGAAGGAATTGCTGGAACAGGCCACCAGAGACTACAGCTGCTAAAGGAGCATGTCAGATCCAACTTGTAACAATACCTTGCATAATGCAGTGAACAACGAATGATTTCAAGCAAGTCAGAAATTCTCTTTAAAATCTTCAGTTTCTAAACTACCAAAAGGAATTGACTAAGTGCATTTCATAAATCATGCATTTCAGGACAGATGGTTTGGGTCATTTTAAGACTGCACTTCTTGCTGATGCCATACTATAGGAGTGTATACGTAATGCCTACACCAAAAAATGGGCTCGAATGACCTTTATCAGTCATTTATACTATTGCCATCTATACTATATGTCATGTCTAGTACTGACAAGGGTGAAGTAAACAGCTTTGCTCTAGGAAAAGTGGAAGGTACATGCTCAGATCTCACTTTGGGATTCAGACTGACTCCAAAATGAAGGTCTGCAAAATAACTTCTACTCAAGTCCATCCACTGCATACTATACATGCATGCCCCTATATATGAGTGGGTAGGGTCACATATTCATGGGGTTACGGTGTTATGGGTTACTATATTTGCCATCCTACACTGTCTTGAAGCATCTTCAACAGCTGTTTGCAGAAGATGATCCTAGGATGACACTCACTATTTCTTCAGCTGTTTTATCTGCAATTTGATAGCAACATTGTGAAGTACACCGATTTAGCTAACCCTTGGACCAGAGCTTAACTATGAAGCAGCCTACTGGAGAGCGGAAAAAAACATACAAGAAAGGAGGGGAAAGACAAACCAATTAACTTTGAATCCGTAATGTTAATAGGATCTTGGTGGACTCACTTCTCCTGGTCCCTGGGACACAGCAGGGACGGATTATATTTGCTACTGTCATGCCCCAGTTCTGTGACCTTAAGTCTTCCTGACAATATGAAAGGTAGATAGGGACAGATAGACCAGGAAGAAGCAATGGAGAAGATGTAAATGGACTTTCCCACAAAACTCCAGCAGAATTACAGCAAGGATTTTTTGTATGGAAAGCAGCGATAAGAGAAAGGGAATGTCCTACTTTTCCTGTCTCACAAGGGCCACAGGAGAGGGAGGGGGAAGCAGAGGGCAATTCACTGCAGTGACTTTGCAGCAGGATTCCCTACGGCTGAGGAGGAAGGCAGCAATGGGGCTGTGAGAAGGACGTCTGAGAAGTCCCTTAGTATAAGCAGCGACAGGAAAATCCTTCACGAGTGATTGAAAGAAAAACCTCAGTTCTGAAGGACATGGAAACAGCTAAAAAAGGACGGTCTTATTAAGAGGTATAAAATATGCATATTCAACAAAAAAAATCAATAACAGGGTTATTCCAGTTACCACAGCCTCAAGGCTATAGTTACTTAAGTACACAGAATTTACCAAGATTATTTCATTGATACAGTACTTGATCAGTAATTCAATTACCATGCACAAGCCTACATCAAACAGCTACACATTCAGAAGATATCTTTGGCATACTTCCCAAAAGCGAACCTTCATGCATCTTTCATATGGCCAATATAATTAAATTTACGTGTACATGTAGCAGAACAAGCACTTTAAGTAATAGGACATAATCCTAACAGTGGTTTTTCCCTTTTTTAAAAAGAAGGAGAAAAAAGGACTCCATTCTATGACAAAAAAAGGAAAGTATGGAAGGAGAGAAGAAAATACAGGACTGAGAACATACCATGCACTGATAATAATGAGGATTGGTCCAAAGCCTGTAATGAAGCGTGGATACCCTTATACTGCACTGGAATAAGTTTTTCTAGCCCACCAACAAGTCTGTGAGAACCAAACATCCTGTGTCCCCCCGTGACTCTCCCAGGGTCCCTGCAGATCTGTAAAACGGCTCTGCTCTGCAGCCTGGTTCTGCATTGCCTCATCCTCCCCTGAACCCAGTCGTGCTCCAGCCCTGCACATGCTTTCACAGGACTCATGGACAACATCCAAATTATGAAAAAAGGGGACAAGGACCTCCGAGGTACAGAATCAAGGTTCCAGTTACCATTTCCTTCCTCATAATGTCAGTCCAGTGTATTTCAACAGCTCTATGACTTACATTCTTAGTTGAGTTAAATTCTGGCAAGAAAACCATTTGATTTCCATCTAGCTGTAGTGAACAGTGATTTATTTGATACACATTTTAGTCTAGCAACACTGCATTTAGGCAGTTAGAACTTAATGGGAATATCCTCCTTCAAACTCCTCCCATCTGGGTTATATAATCTTTACTACCAGGCCCTAGTCTGCCAATCTGTGGACCTGAACGTGATTTCACTACTTTCATCCAATGAACTAAATCTTATCTTTCCCTTTTCTTGGGGATTTATTTTCTCTCTTTTTTTCCCCCTATAAGGCAAAGGGTGAGCAGAAGGTTAATAATAATGACAATCTGCATGTAAAACTAATAACAACCCTTTGTTTTAAAGGCCACACTTGATAAAAATTTACAAGGGCTAAAGTGCTCATAAATTTTACAACTTACTACACATTTGCAGATTTATATACATAGAAAGGACTCAGTGATCCACATAGCTGAAGCAGTTTCGGGTGTACAGTCCCCTTTAAGTAGATGACTTGTTCAATATTGCCTGTGACTATGGGAGATATCTACAGTCATATTTGTTTCCAAATAACTACATGCACTAATGTAGTCATGGAGCCGAACCATTAAGGGCATCTTTTCCTCTGTCTTGCTTGCATGAGTCTCTGCACTAAACACAGTGAGGGAAAAAGGACTGAGCTACAAGTAAGGATTGTGGTGATCCTCCATGCTGAGAGATAACAGCTACTTGCACGTGGATGACACGGCTGTTCTTCTCATTGCCACAAAAGCTTGCAAAGGCACCCACTTCCCTTGCTTCCTTGTCTAAACTAAAACTGCCTGAACAGGCAAATCAATAGTTACACTAGGACTTTTAAACTATCTATTTAATTCCATCATTCTGCAGTAACCTGCCCCAAAGCTACTGCTATTCAAAGAATATGTAGTTATCAGAGGAACAGACTAGATGTACTTTCCTTTCTGGTTTTATTTTGCAGAGGTCTTTGACAATATTAAATGCAGCATTTTGGAGTCCCACTTCAGTGTATGCCCACGCAATGTCCTCCTCCAGGCAAATCTATCATGGGCTGTAAAGGCAACAGTGCAAGGCTTTGAAATGCCAGACCCAAGGAATACCACTGTGACTTAAAACAAAGCCAGTACACACCAGCTTCTCCAGAGCCAAGTAAAAGAGGCTGCCAAAAAAGCTTCTGCAAGGAATTTTTCTTCATTTTAAAGGAACTTCCTTTGCAAAATTATTCTGTAGCCTGAACTACAAAGGCTATCCTCCAAAATCTCCCTGGGTCCCCCCATTTTTACCACTAAACATTTTGTTACTCATACAAAAATCTAATTCTTCTCCTTATCTTGCTATGTACTTGCTGGCCAAGATATCTGATGGCCCTGAGTTCTGCCAGCAAACACTAAGACGGCATCCCTCATCAGCAAGTTTGAATACTCCACTTTTCCTTATTGTTCACTTTTATTCTCCAGGCAAAATGCTTGGCGTGCGCGTGTACCAGGGAGAGGAAGAAGATATTGCTGGGCAGAGCAAGGATTCCAAATTCCCCAAACCTCAGAACTTTTACTAAGCGAAACAAGTAAGATAATAACTTTATGTATCTACATTGCTCATCTGTAGAATAGGTATAATTATTCCTTAATGGGTATAATCCTACCAACTCTTCCTAGTCTACTCTTGAGTCTTCCCAGTCTACAATGAAGACTCCTAAGTGACTAGTATGGGCTAGCCATGCAATATTTACATGTCTAGAACAATTTGTGAGAGAATTATTGAAAAAATTATTTCACCTCCCTATTAAAACCTTGCTTTTAGGGGATTTTTGTCCCCGAGATGTTAAGCACAGTAGTACTCCTTCATTGCTATTCTAGATAATAGAAAGGCAATAATTAGTTCATTAGTGGCGTTCACAAGGATGACCCTAACTTCACCTTTGCTTTTTATTTTGCAAAATATTATTTTTATTTTGCAATTTTGTAGCATGGTTTAAACTGTGTGTGCATCTTGCCTCCTAAGAAGCCCAGAGACACTACAAAATCCAGCAGATGAAACAGTGCAGTGGTGAGACCTGCACCTTCTTTCAAGTTCACAGGGTAAGAGCTAAGTCAATGGCCCAAACTCCCAAAGCATTGCGGGCAGAATGCTGATCAGATCTGGGAGACATGGGTAACATCCTCATTTAACTGCTGATGTATGGGGCTATACCGCCTTTATGTCTTTTGGTGTTGGAGACAACCAATTACAGGCCCAAGAGGTTGTATGGTCCAGCAGGCAGAGCACTGCAATGAGGAGAAGACAATCCACAGAAGTTTATTCATTTTGCACACCTGCTGGCTATGCAGCCTATACTTTTCTCAGGGCAGGCTCAATCTCTCATGGCACATTTGTGTATGGCCCAGTACCCAGAGGCAGCAGTCTCAGCTGGCAATACACATACACAGCGAACTAAGCTGGATCCCACAGTACCTTCAAGTGAATGTAAACCAAAACTTTAAAAAATCACTGGTGATCTCAGACCATCTCAGTTTCCGTATTTCTCACTGGACATCCCCTTTAAGAAAGCGAGTTCAGGAAGCACAAAACAATCAAAAGTGGCAAATCGGACATTTCAGCCCATCTCTCAACAGGCACATGAAATGGAGGCAATCCAACATTACTGATCATAAGAGCATAAGAAGATCCAGTACATGATCAGACCAAAGGTTTCCTCCTAAGCCCCTTTCTCCAGCAGAGGCCACAAAATCTCAAGCCAGGAAAAAGTAAATAACCCAGTTGTGCTACCCTCCATCCTCCACCAAACTCTTTCTTCAGGCTGTAGCTTCACCATATAGAGATGCTGATGACAAGGCCAGCTGAAGGAGCCTGTCCTCACCATCCTTTGCCAGCATGTCATGCTGCTGTGCAGCAACACTGTCCCAAAGTGTTCATGGAGCCATGCCATAGACAGACAGGAAAAAAACCTCCCTCGAGAAGGATGCAAAGAGCCAGGAAAAAGGTGTGTTATTTGCATTTTACTGCAGCCTTTGTACTGTAGTTCCCCAGCTTGGTCTGCAGTGTGGTGTCACGCATGCTTGTGACAGCAAACCTAAGCAAGGAGCTCACTACAGTAGAGGTGATGGAAACAGAGTGAGAGCCAGCAGGAATTCTCCAGGTTGATGTGGTCCCTGTACACTCTGAATTATGCAATTAAAGCCCTATTTGTTCTTCAGCAAGTGCAATCTGTATGACATGGTAGGAGGAGCCTGACCACAAACAGATAAATGAGCGGACACACAGTCTATGGCATTGACAGCTGTACCTGCCAAACTCACACTACAGCAACAAAATATTGTCTCTGCTCTTGCAAGCTGCTGATAATGCAAATGGTGCCACCTGATAAGAAGTCCCAGACACGTGAGCTGATAATTCACCTCCAGGTCAATGCTACCTTGTGTCTCTAAGAGTGCTAGCACACCCTTCAAGGAAACCAATCCTTGTAAAAAGGAAGGAAAGCGTCTCTCTCCTGATATATTTTTAAAGTGTTTACTAAAGTGTGCCTCACATTTTATGCAAAATGTCTACCTTATACTTAATTTCAGGCTCCCTCTGTGAGCTCCTCACATGGATTTGCAGCACAGTATTGATCTTTCTGTTGCACTCCAGCTTACACCTGGTTGAAAAGGGTCACAGGGCAGGAAAACTTTGCTTAGCAGCCCTCCCAGCAGGGCCGTGCTGAAGGACACGCTCCCACGCTGACAGCACAAAGCTCTCTCTGTCTCCAAGAGCACATGCCCAGCTCTCACATGAATGGCGCATCCATGTTCCTTATCACACCTCCCAGCTCAAGGACTCCCGCACCAGCACCCAGGGAAATGCCACTTCTGCACAAACAACAAATAACTACTCGATCATTCCCTGTTAACAAGCCAAGAACAAAGACTTACCAAACCTGGGCCGTCTTCTCCTGCTGGGCTCTGCATCTCTGCTTCACATACCACACTGGGTCTCAGGACCTCTGTCATACCCTAGAAGAAAAAAAGGAAAAGTCTACTGAATGCCAGCACCACTGGAGCACCCATGTGCTGGAACCAGCCTCTGACAGCAGGCTGCAGAGACAGCCATGAAAGTCACAAGACAACCACCCAGCTGCATTGCTTGCTGACCTTTCCAGATAAGTCAGGTATTACAATTTTTACTATTAGCCATGTAGCATTGAACATATGCTTCACACACTGCACTGAACCCCACTGTGCTCTACAATTACTCCATGTTTGGTAGCGTAAACCTCAGCAGCTAGCTAACGGTTTGCACATTATGCTCAGAGTTGTTGCTGTGACAGTACCTGTCTCTGGGACTGTTAACTGGGTGGTCAGATTCCCAGGGATGTGAATATGCTTCAACAAAGCCTTAAAGCAAGAAAAGACTGCTCTATAGGATGCTCGGCAAAGCATGTAGCCTTATCTTAACATTCTTCTGAGCTACCACCCCTTTAGCAGTTGCTCCTTTGCTGAAGGAGCACAGAAAGAGTGAGTCACCTTATTTCCTGCAATGTACTTATGGGTTACCGCAGCTCAGTGGCTGCAAGGTTGCTCACTCAGCACCATAACCACGTCTGGAGGCCAAGGATGGGGCTGGCAGCCTTATGACTTTATGCTTCCAGCTTTTACCAAGCAATAACTGCTTCTATGATAAGGGAGAAGCAGGTAGGATGGTGTAGTAATTCAGTGAGGGTCCCACGAGCCAAGCTGGCAGGCAGCATGATCACACTGCAGTTGTATTCACCATTGAAGGCAAGGGAGCCGGGCAATAAAAGCAACCACAGCTTGAAAGGCAATTTCCTTTATTTAAAAATAAATGTTGAAGACTAATTTATCAATAAGCAGGAACTTAAATAAGTTGTTTTTTCTCTGGGTTGGATTCAATACCACGTTTTCTTTGTAGGTATCTAAACTAATGATCATTAAAAAACAGCTTTCCAGGGCATCCTGTTGCAATGCAGAGCAGTGCCTGCGAAGCCGTCTTGCCCACTGCAGCTGTGTGCCTCTGTTGAGCCCACCACCACATTAGCAGTCCCACGCGTGCCGAGATTTGCATAAAAGGAACAGTTATCAGCAATTATGGCTTGCCAAGGCAAAATTCTTCAAGGCCGCTTTACAACTAGTGACAGATGTAGCATTCCCAAGTTTAAGCTATAATTTATTCCTAGACTGGGCACAAACATAAGGAAAGCACACTGCGCATTTTGCAAAGCCGCTCATTTAGGCATCTGAAAAATAATTTAAAAAAAAAGGGGAAGAAGGGAAGATGAATAGGGACTAAAGGAAAGAATAAACTGCAGGCACAGAGCCAGAATTTAATATTCAACAAGGGTGACAAATATCCAGACTGATTTGCTCCAGAACGGGTCAACTTACCTTGTGTTCACATCAGAAGATACCAGTACCCCATATTTGCCAGCTGTCCTGTTCCTTTAGGGTTTAATCACAGGTAGTAATCACAGTGTGCAGGCCTTAATTCAGCTACATTACAAGTATCAGCCCAAATGCCTGAGAGGGAAGAAGGGACTGTAGCAAAGAGCAAACCTGTTCCCACCTCGGACATGGAACAGCACTGGAACCTCTCTTTTCATGCTTCCCTCATCTCTGCCATAAACCCAGCCCTAGAGGGAAGCATACGCTGAAGAACCACCAAACTCTGCAGGATAATCCTGTGGCTCTGGATGCCAGGACAGCCAGGACCTGGTGGAAGTCCCTCATACTTGCCTGCAGTTCCAGCTTTCCTCAGTATCATTTCAGCTCAGTATGCAAAGCCTATGGCAGAAAAGGTGAGTGAACTGTGACAGAAATTTTAGAGGCAGCTGTTGCATGCAGTAATCATAGGATAATTCAGGCTGGAAGGGACCTCGGGGGGTTTCTAGTCCAACCTCTGTTCAAAGCGGGGTCAGCAACGATGTATGATGAGGTTGCTCAGAGATTTATGATGTGTAATGCCATGTCAGCATCTCTATTCTGCATGTTTTCCAGAAAGTATTTCACTTTCTCTTTCCTCACAAGAGGAAACAAAGCTGGCATGAGTTTTCTTTCATCTGCTCTCTTTGGAGAAATGCGGACCCTTGATGGCTGCCCAGCTAGCCACAGTCTGAGGTCAAAATCCTCAGCTCATGCACCCACAGATCCTCTGAGGCAAAGCCCTTCTCCTGCTCTACAGAAGATCTTTTCTGATCACTGCATGGATTAAGTTTGCATGTTCCTGCTTTCAGAAGGGCTTCCAGACGCAGAAGTGGTGTGGCCACTGCTCAGTTCATTGAGCTAGCTGATCTAGAACAACCAGCCCACCCGAAGATGGCAGCCAGGTGCACGTGGCAGGAATTAGCATACTCATTGCACCACAGGCACGTGGCGCTTACAATCCATAGTGCAGGTGTGTTAGAAAGTTCAGTTCGACCCATCTGCAATGTTAACAAGCAAATCAATAATGAACAGAAGCAAGAAGACAGAATCTGGACACATTCCTGATGTCTTTAAAATTTAACCAATATGTGTTCAGGACCCTCTCTGGGGAATCAGAAACCATTCTGATCTGATGATATAGAATGATAAGTGAGATGGGTTCATTGGTTTCTGCAGGCTTTGGACATCTATAATTCAAAATCTACTGCATATTTCAAATTGTTTTCCTATTTGGTACAGCACAAGTGAACCCTTCTGCGAGTGAAATGTTGTTCTGAAGCTGTGAGTGACTGTCCCTTTCCTAATACCAGCTGTTTTAGAAAGAAACTTCAGCGCCATAGATGCTTCGCTGAAAGCTGACTCCAGCATAACTCTTGTGCATGAACTCCAGATCACGGTAAATATCATTATTAGTACTGCAACATCATGCACTCAAAGGCCACAGAACACCAGCACCAAAGCCTAATTTTCCTCACCCCCCCATCCGCTCTGGATTTGAACAGGATGTCTCCCCTTTCCACACTGTGCAAGCGCAAGAAGGATGCACAAATGCAAACTCACATTGCAATATCAGTGTCTCCCAGGGCAGACAGCTGCAGCAATGTCAAACACTGACCTAGCACTGTAGCCCTGGGCCAGGGAGGCATGGACAGTCACTCGGTGGGAATGAAACCTACACCCATCAGTCATTGCTAGTGGGTAGAAAGGGATGGCACATGCTCCAAGAATTTTGACTCTTTGGAGGTTTTTCCCTGCTAAAAATCAACAGGTCTCTCCACCATGTACAAACTTTATTCCCCAAACACCTCATCAAACTTAGTCTAACTTTCCACAGCAGAGCAGAAAGCTGCATGCTGGATGCAACAGCCACCACCACCCAAACTGCTCAAGAAAAGGTTTTCAGAATTTTTTAGTACCTACAGATCAAAGCAGCGTTCTCAATCACTTGTTTCCAAAAACAGGTGAACAGACTTGGCTAAAATAATAGCAATTTCAGAACACCAGCCTACAGCTGTGTTTGTAGAGAAGATCAACCCAAGCAATTAAAGTCTGACAAAATTATCAGCAACTAAAAACAGCGTTGCAGTTTCCAGGAGATCATGGTAAAGAAAGCACTATCTGACGCATCTATTGTAATTCACACACAGTTGTTCACAGCGTTCTTCACACACTGGATAAATACCAAAGCTATTTTTGCTTGCATAGCTTTTGTTACCCCCTCACCTATCTGTGACTGTCTCATTTTGCAATGAAAACAAGACCACTGTTCCCTTGCAGGTAAGACACTATGAAGCTCAATATATGTAACATGTAAATTCAATTTTTTCTGACACAAGTAGCAGTTGTGTACCTTTACAATGGGACAAACTATCCTTAAATCTTAGAGTGCCAAAGAAAGGAGAGGAGCTATGAAGGGGGGAAGTACCTCTCCCCACAGAGTAGCAGGCAGCGATCCTCCTCCTCGCTTCACAGCGACTTCTCAACACACACCCTCGCACCTCCAGCTTCCCAGGCTATGCCACTGCCTAAGCAACAGCCTAATCTTTCTTCTTCCCCATTGCAAGGTTTTTTCTTGCTGTCTTTCTCTGTACCCTTCATAAAAAGCAGGAGCCAAGTCCCCAGTGAATTTCCTTCAGTCCTGATCCTCTCTTACAAGGTCAAGCCCTGCACAGGATCAAAGATGTTTAGCTTGTCTCTGCAAGTGGGAGGCAGGAGTCCTGGGAATCAGCTGTGGGACTAAGAGGTCACTTCTGATGTGGAGGTTTTCTCCAGGGGGATGGCTCTGCACCCTCTTCTCACTCACAGCACAATCAGATCCCACTTGAATAAATTTGTTTTTTCCCTGCTCTCATACATTCCCTGCCTACGTGCTGAGAGAGGACACTTGTAACTGGGAACAGGCGCATCTGACAAGGCCTTCAGAGCCACCTGTCCTCCTCCTGTGTTCATACCACCTGCAATTTTTCCCACTAAGGCTTGTCTATTCAAATTTCACCTCCCTTTCCATACTGTATTATTAGGGCCTTCTACTCATTTATGCTAAGATGGTAAATATATCATTAAATTATGTGCAGGCATAACCACTTTCTAGGAAGAGAAACAAAAGTTAGGATTTGAAAATATTTTGTTACTTATATAAATATACACATGCATGACTTTATACATACAATATGTGAATTGTACATAGATGGTAGATTCATGGTTTGCTATATTGTGAAACCACTGTGAATTGCTTTAAACAATAAGCAGGTAAGGACAGACTGTGAAGTCAGTGCTTACAAGACTATGTCCAATGCAGGCCACGGGCCTTTTTCCATGAACAAGTTCTGTATCTATATCTATAAGACCCACAAAGATATGTGTGGCTCTGCTTTCCAGCTTCACATAATCTAAGAGTATTTGTCCTTCAGAAAGAGGAGACAGTCAAGGGACTATGAATAATAACAGAAAAGTGATAAACAAAAGATACAGCAAAGGATGATGTGCTTTCAGTGGAGATTTGGAGAGAGATGAATAGTGACTGAGACATGACAAATACGTTACAGCAGAGGCAGCAGAAGATAATCCAGTTTTGGTCTAGTAGAACCAGGGAGGCAGGGAGGTACACAGTTGCTAAGGTTGAGGCACGCTATTCAGAAGAGCTGCATTTCTACTATCCATTTGCAACCATCTGTCTTGAAGTTCTTGTGTTCCACATGGTGAATTACACATCGTAATATCATGTTCTGCTTAATTACATACACTAGACTCAAAGAAGGAAGAGGCAGCTGACTTCAAACATAACACAAAAATAGGAAAGTTGGATTACCCATTGAGTTAGAAGACTGGTCAACTGCAAAAAGTGACTGATGAGCTGGGGGGATATTTTGGGGTAACTGCCAATCCCTCCTCTTGCAATGATCAGATATTTATTTGGGACACTGAAAAGAAATGAGATTTCATTCCCAAAACAATAATTACTCATCTCTGAAACTCCTGGGCATTATTATTTTCTTTTTCTCTCTCAGTCCTTTTGAAGTGCTGCAGAAATGCAATAAAAACTGGCCCATCCTCAACCTGTGTAGTTTATTCCTCATTAATCTTTCTGTATCTGTAGCTTGTAAAGTGACAATAGATGGTTTGCACCTCAGTGAACATGACACTGATTTCTTCTGACTTCAAAGCCCTTCAACTACACTCACAGACAGAAACAAAAATCCCGAAGTCAAGCATCTACCACAGTAAGGGTCTTTATAGTCCACCGGGCCTAATTCCATCCAGGACAAACACAAGGAGGTTTGGAAGACCTTGAATGCTAGCTGCTGAATTTTGCCAGGCACAATCCTCTGGCAAGGCAAAAGCAAACACAAATGGCTACTACGCTGGTTGAACCTAATCAGCAGATACCTGGTGCCAACTCTGTACCAAAAGAGGAGAAAATGGTCTCTCTGTTTTATTGCCGCAGCTAGGAGGGCTTGGGAGGTGCAAACGTGATCACCGCAAATCTCTGTGTGGTGCATCACAGGCAGGGTCACCTCCTGTCAATGCCACAATCCCTCATGTTTCTTCTGTGGTGGGTTGGCCTTGGCCAGCTGCCAGACACCCACCCAGCCACTCTCTCACTCACCCTCCTCAAACAGGACAGGAGGATAAAATATGATGAAAAAGCTTACAGGTCAAGATGAAGATCCCTTACTAATTACTGTCATGGGCAAAACAGACTGGACATGGAGACAATTAATTTATTGCCAATTAAAATAGATTTGGAGCACAAGAAACAAAAGCAAAACTAAAACGTGACACACACACACCCCTTTCCCAGGCTCAGCCTCACTCCTTCAATCCCAACTCCTCTACCTCCTCCCTGGGATGGGGAACAGGGGCTTGAGGTCAGCACTGCCGTTCCTTCCTCCTCAGGCCTTCCTGTTGCTCCACTGTGGTCTTCCAAGGCCTGCTGGTAGTACCTGCTCCACCATGGTCCTCTCCAGTGGCTGCAGCTGGCACCTGCTCCTGTGTGTGGAGCACCTCCTCGCCCCCCACCTTCTCTGACCCTGGCCTCCTCCTTCCTGTTTCTCATTTCTCTGCACTCCCACCCATTCCTCTGCCTGTGTGGATTTTTTTCCCTTTGTTCAATGTCTTTTCCCAGAGATGCCACCAGCAGCACTGACGGGCTGAGCTGTGCCCCAGTGGGTCTGTTGACACCAGCTGGAACTGGTACACCCCCCACAGCAGTACAGCTTGGCAATGTGTCACTGCACCACTGCTGTAAGGAACAAAGCTAGTGCTAAGCTGCTCCCGGAGAGGACAGAGGGATAGAGAAAAGTGCTCAAGGAAGCTGGCTGCAAAATGAGGTTGTACTGAGAGTTCAGTGCTTCCCCAAAGTCTCCAGTAAAGTGGTGGAAAGGAGGGTGAGAAGGTTACGTTGCCCGTTCCCAGTTAGGGAAACAGCTCCTTTAAACCTTCAGGAGTCCAACAAAATGTTTCATCAAAACTTCTGATACTGCCAATTACACATCTCTCCCTTAAAGAGTATGAACAACAAGAGTGGATTTTCAACAAATTCCCTAAAATAAAAAACTTTTTTTCCCCTCCACTTTCACCAATTCTAATGATGAAAAATAGGCTGGAACTGAGTGAGGGAAAACATAGCATAAACAGCAAGAAAACCTTCCTGCAACTAACATCTCACAGGGCTGTGGCAGTGCCTCTCAAAGGGAGCAGGAAAAGCCCTGTGTCATGTGGTAAACACTACAGCAAAAAACACTTGTCCATGATGGAAAAAAATCAAGCCAGCTCAGACTGGCACAGCTTCAAAACCCTCCCAGCTACACATGGACAAATTCCTAGTGCTGATTTCCATTCTGAAGCCAGTAACCGTGTTGAGTTATACCCCGACCTTGTCCCGATTTCACCAGAACAGAATAGTTTGCTTTTTCCCCACCTTACATGTCCAACTGCATGTTTAGACACAATTAAAATTAATCCCTTCCTGAAAAAAAGATTTGTGGATTCATTCTGACTTTTTTTAACTCCTGCCAAGATTCTGGATCTCTTGCCAAGCCTCTGTTACACTGTTAATATAGACTTTGCTTATTGATTTTGGTACAAGCAAGAAGGAATGAACCTGCGACTCTAAGCTCCAAATATCAAGCTGCCGGACTGCTGCACTTTGTAATATGGGGATCTAATATTTGTCACCTTTTCCAAACCATAGTTATCACAAAAAGCTACTTTCTGTGTCCTGTGAAATCTCTAATGCATTTTATTTGCTATATGTAAAAAGGAAAACAAAACAAAAAACAGCCCCAAAGAAAGAGGGGATTTCCTGTCACATCCTACCCTCTCCCATCTAAGCAGATGGTGGTTTACAGTAACCAGTGTGAGACATAATGTGTATTTCCTTAATAAATGAGGATGTCACACACTCAGCTGTTCAGTTGTCCCGAGTGCTTCTACAACGTGAACCAGACTTGACCAGCCTTAACCAAGCCAGCCGCCAGGACTTGCACCTTGCTGGCTGTAAGCCCAGAGGCAGCTCCTCTGCAAACCGCTCAGATGAGCAACCCGGGGTAGTTTCCCAGCTGAGACCGGGGCTGCCATGCCCCCTCCCTACCCCGGCAGTCAGCATTGAGAGCGCTGAGCGTGCTCCAGTCTGCTGGGTTGCACTGCAACCCGACGCCTTGGAGCCAGGGGACATGTTCACACTGATGTGTGCACATGTATTGAAGTAACTCAATCTCTGTCTAAAGGTGGTAAATCTAGGCTAGGCGTACTGAGCTCTCTGATGCTGGCTAAAACCCAACACGAGCACAGGTTTCTGCATATGATATCTAGTTGGTGGACAAGTCTGGTGCTGGACACACAAAAGACTGAAAGGGTTAATTTATCACACAAGGATTTTTCAGAAGACACCATGTTCTTTAAAATACCATCCCTAGTCTGTATGTGCGCACCTGACTGTAAGCACTGCTGCGTGGATCCTAGCTAGAGCTGGGATTAGGGCTGCGTGCTGTAAAGGAGAGTGACAAACCGTAGCTTCAAAATAGGCTAAGAATTTGGAAAGAGTTACACAAATCTGTGTTCTTATGTTTTTCCAGGAGGAAAATCCTACCCAAAGAAAGCTCACTGTGAGAATGCACACCTGACAACACCAATAATCTTTGATGTCACATGTTAACACTCCTGTGCAAGTTATGAGGCAGTTTCCAAATCTCACACTTAATCCTGGTGTCTGCTGTTGCTGAACAATTCAGCCTTCTGTCAACAGCTGTCTCTGCTCCAGTCACTGAATGGCTCACATTCGGCACAACAAAGCCATTATTTATAGCATGGCACACTTTCTCAACAGCCTCTTCACATTCCTTTTGATAAACAATTGCAAGTAGAGTATGGAGAGAAGAGGTGATCGGTGCTTGAACACACACCCGTAGTATGCTGGGAACCACCTCTAGCAGGTTGCGACTCTTTGGGCTGGTACAAGGTGCGAGTTTCCCCATAAAATCTTCTGACCTCTGATTTCACATCAGCTGATTTGGCAGTGCAGGAAAATACTGAATGCCCCCTTCCCACACAAACATGTGCACAGCCCAATATGCAAACATCATCCTGGAAATGACCATCACCTGGGATGTGGCCCAAAAGACCAACTGAGCTACCTTGGCATTTTCCCTTCCACCCCACCTGATTGCTCTTTAAAAAGGTGAGAAGGTGGAGGAGCGAGTCACCTGCTTGAAGCAGCCATGAAGCTGCTGGAATTTCTCAGCAGGTATCCCCACAGCCCAGGTTAAGAAATCATATGTGGCACAAGATGCATATCAAACTAATGATTTTTAAATAAAAAAAAATGCCAAAAATGTGCTACTTTCATTTAGGCTGTTCAGCCACTTCAATAACTGGAGCACGGCAGAGAGCTCAAGGGCAGTAAGGACCTGGATGCATATGAGGAAAAGCCACTGGTTTTGCTATGTGCAGCCAAATAAAGGAAACAATCAAGCTGGAAGGAGAGATCTTTCCCTGTGGACTAATGGGTCCCTGCAATTCAGATGTGTGAACTATCTCGTTTTATCGTGATCTGTTCTTTTAAGATCTTTATATTCTCCAAGTTGCAATTTAATGGGACACGATGCCACTACATGTCACAGTATTGGAAAATAATGTGGACAGGTGTAATCCCAAGAGCTTTCTTCATTTTAAGGAAAAAGTAGCTTTGGTTATAATCCAGGAGAACAACGCAGGTATAGAGGAAACTCATCAATAGCTTACTAGTGCCATTCAAGCAGGCTCATTTCATTAATTCAGCACACTGCCTTTGCTTGCCAGCACGTGGTAACAAAGAGCTGTAAAAGCCTTCTCTGGTGGGAAACCAATGAAGCTCCCCAGGCAAGGAACAAGTGCTCATCCAGCAGTGACCCTGTGTCTTGCTCTGGGGGTTCAGGTTAGTGCCTCCACTCAGCTGACTGCAAGAACACCTTTGGCAGAGGGAAGGCAAGTGACATCTTTCTTTTCTAATTGAACAGGACAGTTGATTGATCGCAAAGGTTTGTTAGAGAGGCTGTAACAGTGAAAGCACACATTTTTGTCACCCAGGGATACCTGGTGCCTAATTGTGCTGCTTAAAGGGAGAGGCCATTAATGCTCAGGGTGTCTGTCCCTTGCACAGACATTTCTGAATTGGTCTTTCCTAGTTTTCAGAGCAAAATGGCAGAGTCAGCTTCAATCAGTGCAAAATCCCAGGCTGACACTGAGGATCTTTGGAGGCCAACCCTTGGTTTGGGAGCCTTCCTTCCCAGGCTGTTTCTAAAAAAAGTTGGTGATTTCAATTTCTTTAGAAAGTTACAGTTCCCACTGTACCAGCCATCAGCCACAGCCTTCTGAGTTAAAGCAAAGGATGTGGAAAGTGTGATTAATGCTGGATTTCCTCAGAGAGTGGGAATATTCTAGAAAGACCACTGAATCTTGTAAGTCACATATAGAACAGCAAGGAACATGTTATTTTATATGTCAGGCACACCTCAAAATACACTGCAAGCATTCTTCTTCCAGTTATGAAAAATAACCCCTCTAAGCCTCTCAGTGCATGTATATGTACTTCAAGTTTCTGGAATAATCTCACATCTTATGAGTCATATACAGTCATCCCTTATGAGTCAACCCTATTGTTTCTAAGTATCACTCTTATGCTTTTTCATTAGGCTATAAAAAGAGAAGAAAGATAACACTGCTGCTGCTGCCCCTCTAGCTGACATAATTGAGCCCCCTTTGCCAAAAAACAAAGGTAGGATTTGTCTTTGGTCATTAAGAATGAAATCCGTTCCCAAAATGGGTACAGTGGGGCCTTAATCAGGCTAAAGGTGAGCTTTACAAAGTGATTTTCTTTAATAATAGTTTAATAGGATACATCTCTCTACCTGCTCTTTTCAGATGCAGGGATCTGGTGATGGGACTCTTGTCTTGTGCTGAGCCGTCCAGAGAGGGAATCATCTGCTTTGTGATGGGCACCATGAATGTTTAACGCAGAGATGGCCCTGCCAGCCACATAGCTCCAGATAAGTGGGAGACTAAAAGCAAGGCTGCTGGAGTGTACAAGGTGACCAGGAGATGACTCAGAAGCAGTAAAATGAGCAAGTGCAACACAGAAACCTTCTGGACATGCACAAAGGCTCCAGCATGTTGACAAGTGAGGACTCAGCTCCAAGGCCATGGGAGAAGGCCTTGCTCTGAATCCCAGGCTGTCCCCAAGAGCTGGCATTGCCACAGGGTCTCCCATAAGCAGGCTGCCCTCACCCTGGGTCCAGGCTACCTACAAATCTGGCATGGCTGTGCAGCAAACCAGCACAGGTTTCACCCAAGAACGAAATCTTGCCCTCTTTTCCCTCTGTGCTCCCTCAGCAGAGCACTCAGATCATGTCTTCAGCCGATCATCACTTCTGCAAGGACAGTCAGGGTAGCTGGGCCATGTCCTTAAGCAAATGTGTTCAGGGAGGTACTGTGAACCTCTCTACTCCCAGAAGTCCCTGTGGGAATACCATAGAAAATTGTCTCAGAGCCAGAAAAGCTCTCCAGCACAGATCTAAAAGGGTCGTCTGCACAGACTATGAAGTATACATATATTTTATTTTATTTTCATTTGAATTACAGGAGCCCCACCGCACTCTGATTGATTTCCTGCATGTGACTAATGAGATAGCTCCAAACAAGTGCTGCTCCGAGTCATGTATCTTTCCCCCTTTATAAGTTAGCTACCTGTCAGATTACAATGACAGCTCCATTAGTTTGGGACTCTGTTGGACAAAACAAGAGCAAATGCCTTGAACAGCAGAAACCTCCAGTGGCATACAGGCAGCAAGGGTGATCTAACCATCCTTTATAGCGCTCTAGTTCAAAGCTGTAAACGACATACATCTCGATTCTTTTTGATATAGGTGGAATAACTACAGCCATTTATGCTCCTTATATCAAAATACCACACAGCCTTTCCAGAAACCATTTCTGCAGCTTAGACTCAAAATAATCCCATGTGACCTTTGCAGACAGACCTTACTAAGAATCTCTAGTCATTCAGGCACTTAGTTATTAGGGCTTTAAATGAAGATGATAATAATTTACATACTGAGAAGGTCTGTTACATCACCTCAACATACTAAAATGACACTTATGGTTTCCCCTAGAAAGTGAGATGCAATGTAGGCCAAGTCATTTAGGAGATGATTGTGCTGGAGCCGGCAGCACGAATAACTACATTAGCAAAGAAAATTCACGTAGGCAAAAGAGAGCAGGGTTTGGCCTTTCTAGTGGCTCAAATTTTGGTTTTATTATATGCTATGACATTGTAAGTTTAATAGCAAATACTCCCTTCTCTCCACCTTCTAGCACATAGTACAGACTTTTTATTTTTTCCAAGTGTGCTGCCTTTGCCTGCATTAAAATCTCACTCTCCTCTCCTTAGCTCTGAAGAGTTATTAGACTGCAAAATCAGTTGTATGAATAGGTGTGACTTTGAATGCCTACACCGCAAACTTGACCTCAGGGTAAAATGGAAATGCAGTGTGATCTGCTGGGAAGTATGCAAATGTGTGAGTTGGTGAGCAGTGAGGAGGTATGTGAAATACAGCGGTGACTAAAGCCTTTTTTTTTTTGGTCATTTTGTTTTTACCAGGTCATTTTAAAAATGTGGTCTCCTGGCTTTACATTCATAGTACGCTGGCCAGATTGACAGACACCCCATGCTACAGGTACTGCATTCTTTTGAAAATCCTGGCTTTCGAGAGGTCCCTCAGCACTAGCACTGCAGTGTTTTATTGGCAGGACAATTTATGCATGCAGCCCCCAGTGAGTGCCTTATGAACCCATGTTAATATAACATCTGCAATTTGCAACCTTTTTATTTCCAGGTTGGGATTTCTGTGAGACACTTACATCATTTGTGTATTACAGCTTAGCATGTTACGGTCCCCAGTTGTTGCCCAATTCTCCCTAGGTTTCCCAGCACGCCCTCTCCAGCATAGTCCCTCTCGAGCTTCATTGCTGCTGGCCTGGGACCAGCTAACACCACCACACCACCGCAGTTCTGCTGACTAAGTGCACGGTGATCACGATATTTACAATGAGGACTTGGCTCCTGGAGGAGTAACAGATGCACTGAGCTCCCAGTGGCCTGGGAAGCAGCAACATATGCTGCAGTCATTAGTGACTGTTGAGCAACAAGGGAGTCTGACACGTCTTATTTGCTTTACCTTCCACAGCAAGAGCAATTGTGGCTCTTTGCAGGACACAGCATAATGTGTTCAATGAAAAAAGCACAAATAAATGCTATAATCAAACTGCAAAACCCCCACTGCTGCTCCTGCTCAGCCCCATGGACCAGTTGTTCACATCAGAAAGCAAAAAGCAAAAGCCAGTAGGGAAACATTTTGGAAACACTGCAAAAAATGCACGTAATAAAAGAGCAACGGACACTCAAGCCCAAACAGGGTTGTCACCTCCTGATGTAAGCAAGTCCAGTTGCTCTTTGTGTCCAACGCCAGCTGGAAGGCCCCTCTGTCAGCCGAGCTCCTGCCAGTGCTGCTGCAACGTGTGCCATGTCTGAGCAGCCTTAAACCCTCAGGTACGTGGCTGCATTTCTCTGAAAGGTCACATTCTGCAAGAGACTGTGAAAACGGCATCTCACATAGTGCTCCTGACATAAATGTTCCCTTGCAGAAAACAGAGATGATTATGCCCTTGTAAATGACAAACCTCATTAGGAGAAACAACTTTTGTGCCTTTAACCTCGCCTCTCCATACCTAACGTACCTCTCCTTAACCCCCACACTCTGGCAGTGACTAGAATATTTAGAGAAAACAGAGCTGAGAAGGGTCTGCTTTTCTTTCCTTTTGGCTTTTCTGACAATTAGCAGAGCTGAAAGCCAGGGTACTTTAAACAGTATAAATGAACTTGGGGATTAGTTGGTTGTTTCCTCCTGAACGAACATAAAAACGTATTAGAGGGCCGAACTTTTATGTTGCACTATGACACTGTCATATTTCTTCATAGCTTTATTTCACATTTTTCCTACCCTCCATTGACTTTAACCCTCTTAAAAGCACAAAGGAGAAGAGGGAAAAGGAAAAAAAATGATTTTGTGCAATTTTTATGACATATTTAATGAGTGAATATTTCTTTTTTTTTTCTTGTTCCTTTCCAGATATTTAATGCTAAGCAGACTGCTCCAAAAGTATAATGATATTTTCAGAATAAACCCCAACTTTTTTTCCATTATGTTCCCACATCTACCCAAGAGGTGGTCAGAGCTGACACCCCAGATGCTATCTTCAAAACTGAGCCCTGGGAACACTTGCAATCACATTGTACCCGCAAAAATAAGAAAAAATGAAAATGGCAAAAGAAAATGAAATCATCAGTGGGCTTCAGATGAGCCCAGTTGTGCTTAAAATCAAGGTTTAAGTGAAATTTCAATCTTGTATGGACACATAGCTCATGGTGTACCACCTTAATTAGTGTCTGTCCAGAGTGCGAGGGTGGTTTACGTGGTCAAGAAGACTTAAATCTATTCCTGGTTTCTCAGATGTGTTTCCCCACAGGACTTCAAACTAATGAGTTTGTTTCATTATGCCTCAGCTCCCAGCCAGCATGATCTGAATACAACACATCCTCTGCTCTTCATCTGCCATATCTATTTGTTATACAATTCTTCAAGGTAGGAAAACCACTGCATCCCCATGTGTGCTTGTACCATACCAAGTAGAACTGGAATTAACACTCCCAATGGGAGGCTTTGACTCCCTGCTTAGAAACAATACCGACGGCTTTCCGGCCCCCTTGTTTTGCATCTCTACACTAGTTAATTCCTTGTGATGCTCTCAACATGAACATGATAAGCAGACCATGTCTCATCCCAGCATGGATTGGACACCATTCCCTGCCAGGCACTGGGTTTGTGACATTCAGACTCTGACAACAAAGCAAGGTACACAGCTCTGTGTGTTTGTGTACACGCCACCCCCCACCCCCATACGTTTTTATCAGTGTTCAACAGAGGATCATTTGGCTTTGCACTCTTTATCGACAAACAATTAACACTTAAGTTCATTTTGTAGACAAAAGGATTTTGTATTCATTTTGTTGACAAACTGACTTGAAACCGTGGAGGAAACCCTGTTTGACAGTCCTGGCACATACTGGATTCTGTGGAGAAAATGCATTCAGCTAACTGTCCAATCAGTTATGCAGGCAAAATGAATTTCATCATAATTCTGTCAACAAAATGCTAACTTGCTTAAATTATTCTCTCAACAAAATAAATTAACTTAAAATCCTTTTGTCCACAAAATAGATTTAAGTGTTTAGTGAAGTCTTGTAAATACTATAGTCTGTTAGCTTAGCATGTGCAATTCAAACATATGGCCTGGCTGAGTCAGCGGTTCTTGTCTTACCAGGCAGGATTGGTCTTGATTCTTTCAGCTTTTCTCTTCTCTGTAAGGTCAGCCCGATAAGAAGACCAGTTAGCTGGTATGCAACATGTAAGAAAGTTGACCAGGACCATCCAATAGAATCTTTTCCCTATTTTTATTTAGTGACTAACAACTAGCAGGAAGAATATGACATAAGTGTAGCAAGGCTAAACAAATCAGTCTGTTCCTCAGAAGAGAGGCTTCATCCTTTGATCTGAAGTTTGACATGGAGTTTCCACGACAAACATTCAGATAAAATAGCAATTTAATGAGGGACTACAGCTGAGATATACTTTAGATTTCATATTGCGAGCATGAAAATGCAATGACTGTGCTTTTAGATACTATGTGTCTAAAGTCCATTATACCTATGGAAAATTTCCTTCTTCCTTTTCTGTGTTGCTTCGAATTCAAGTTTAAATTCACACATTCACATTTTGCTCAGAAATGCCAGAACCTAATGCTGAAAGAACTGAAAGCAATTAGAGCATAGGTGTTTCTACAGGGAGCAAAGTGCACCAAATTCTGCTCAAGCCAGTGCACGTGCAAAAGGAACTGCACCAGAATCAATGCCTCGCCTTGAGTTCATGGTAACATTCATGAGGAGGTTTCTGGTGTTTCTTCATGGCACCAGCCAGTGCAAGGGAATTCATATGGCCCGTCTCCCACCTCATCTCCCCACAACACACATACATGTCCCACTCCAGCCTGCAGAAAAATCAGGGATGACACACCCTATAGCTCAAGTCAAAATTTTCACGCTCATTTGGACTCGCCTCCAGACAACGAAACTGCCTAAGTTAAGACAAGGCTGTTAAGCAGGTTTCTACAAGTTCCTTCTCCGTGCTTTACCAAGCACTGCCTGCCCTGTTCTTCTGCATTTTAATAATAAAGGAACATAGAGATAGTCCTGCCTATATCTTTAGTGATGTCAGTCAAGGAATTTGGCAGACTGGTGGAAAAATGAAACTCTTCAATCTGCTTCTGCAATATTCTTCCACTAATATAAACAGGGGGTTTTGTCCTCTTTAGGGGGTTATTGTGGTTACAATGGAGTTAATTTCCAGGTGTGTGGAAAGTGTACAGTAACACAAGAAAAATACCATATTAATATTTAATATAACAGTTTTTATGAGCATGAAAAGAATAAACCCCATTCAAATGCAAATGCAGCCTGCAAGGATGGATAAAGTTTTATGTTTTTTTCCAGTAATGTCTTCATTTTGTTAAAGACCAAACTTAGTCTTGAGCAAGCTAAGAGCGCCTGTGTGTGTGCAGTTCCAGACACTGAAAAGTCCGCCTCTGGCCAAAGTCCTACTCAGTATTTGAGACACTTTTGCAATACCATCTTGTTACAGCACTCATTGAAATACAGTGGGTTTATTAATCCCTTCAGAACCACATGTTGTAGCCCCAAAGGGATGAAGCCTGCTGCCGCGTCTATCGTGCCTTATGAGACTTTAACAGAGCAGCCAAAACTGTGGGATTGTTCCCTACGGCTCTTATGGATCACAATTTTTTTTCTGTGGCATGCTCTGAATGTACCAAGTATAACAAATGGCCTAGTCCGGGATTTTCAATGAAATGTCTATGCGCTAGACACCTAGCTCCTCCCAAATTTCTGTAGATCTTGGTCTCTAACCACCACAAAGCTCTTTTGACATCTCCAGCCTAAAAGAATACATTTTGCCAAGTATGTTTCAAGCACAGCATAGTAGTAACCAACTGGGGAAGCTTGTAAATGGCACACAAATATTTGCAAATAACTCTAGAAAATAAGCATAAGCATCAGCCTAGCTAGAAGATTCCCTGGCCAACAGTAGCAGCAGTTTGGGGAGCATGTGGCAGGGAAATAAGTATGTTTTAACTGGTGTCACTTCTACCTATCATGGAATTACTCTTGATCCACCTTATCTTGTAGAGCACAGCATTGGCCAAGGCCATGCTACTGAATCAGCTTAAGCAATTTTCAATCTAGTTCAGCTAGATTTCTTCTTTTGTAATGGCTCTGCCATTGTGCGTGTCACTACCTTGTCTTCCAAATGGGTCCAGATTGAGTAATGCATCAGAGTGGAAAAAATAACCCTGCAGTGAAGGCTAGGCATCGTGATAGCCGAGTTCAACACTCGAATGCAGCACATAACATTTGGGGTTACTTTGAGCAGGTTGCATCACCAGGTTCATTTCACTTCATGACAGGTTTGAGCCTCTCTCCAACACTGCTCCCTCAAAGATTTAAAAACAGTTTTTTTCCTCTACTCCAGCCTGAATTACATTAGACCCTTGGCTCCTTTGGTTTTACTCAAATAGAAGCAAAACCTAAGACTAGGGACTAGAGAACGACTGTAAGGCATGTGACGTTGCTGTCCTGGGGGTCACCCCTTGAGGACAACCTGCAGGGGATCCAGCACTTCTCTGACGCTGTGCCAGTCCTTCTTGAACCACATGATGGCAGCAAAGTGGTCAAGGACCTTGGCTTGCCTTAGCCTGTGCTCAGACCTGAGCAAGGCTCCACGCCCAGACCTTAAATAAGTAGTTACCGGAGGCAAAAACAAGTCTGCAAGGGAGACACACACGATAGCGATACCTCAGACAAGGAGAGTGAGCAATTGTTGGGAAAAGAAGTAAACAGGGAGTAGAAAGCTGGAAGGCATATGGGTTTTGTTTGTTTGTTCTTTAACTCGGGTATCTCAAACTCTCCAGCACCCGAACTTGGGAATTCCCCTTTATGAAGGAGAACTTCTGAGGACGTAAATAAATGAAAATTTATATGGAAATAAACATCCAAATATACATGAGGAAGGGAGGGGAGGGAAAGGAGTGATTCATTATTATGGCTTACATATCATTACGCATTCATAAATTCCAAGGTAATATATTTTTCTTCATTGCTTGGATAATAAATCATCATTCGATTACAAAAGGGGAGTACCTGGATGGAATAGCAGCCTTTCTGAAAAATACTCCTGGCAGATGAATGACAGGAAAATTTATGGAGAATTCAGCTGCCTGACTGTCCTGCCTCCAGGAGAGAAGACTGTGCCAATATCTAAACCTTTCCTGACAATTCACACAGCAGACTCTGTCCTTGATGGAGTGAGGTTTTTAGACCTCCCTTGGCTTGATTTTCATTATCCCTGCTTTGGCAGCCTGCAGAATGTCTAATAGCAGTGCAAAAGGGTTAGAAAAGAGCCATCCAAGCTGCTACTCAGCTTGTGCTAGCCGGCCTGTATCTAGGATCTATGAAAAATATACTGCTGTGTTCCCCACTTAGCTGAAGTTGTCCAATCAATCAAAGAGATCCTTCAAGGGTCACTGGTATTCATAAGAGCAAAGAGTTTTCAAGAACAAAAAATGATCATCCAGTCTACCGACAGCTTGCTGTTTTCTAGTTTATCTTCATTTCATCTCCAGCCTTTTTTTTAGACTAACTCTTAATTTCTTTCCCCCTCTATAAACAAAGCTATTTGGCTCTTCTTTTCAGTTGGTGCCTTTGAGTCATTCTTCATTTTTCTCCCATTAGACTCACAGCAAGGGGTAAGCCTGAAAATCTGGTCACCCAGGCAAAATGTCCCAAGAAGGGGGTAGGCAGCTGAAGCAAAAGGTATGGCAGAAGGCTGCCATGTGCAGAGTTGATCCTTGCTGCAATAAGGCCAGACAACTGGTGGTCAAGCCCCAGATTTTCTTTTCACGCTCACTTTTGAAAGGAAATTGCCATCTTTTTTAGAAGCAGCCAAAGGGAACAAACATCCCACCGGTTCTGGGGTCTCATTTTGGCAATAGGTAATTCTCCCCTTGTAGAGTTCAGCGCTTCTGGTGGAAGACCATCACTGAGCATTTCTTCTAACAGGAGCAAGGCTTGGAAACATGTAGGTATTAATCTGGGAATTGCCTGTTCTAAATTGGATGACAAATTACATCCCTGCAGTGGGCTTTGTGTTTTTGCTACACACACACACACAGTGTTTGACTCAGAAGAGGCCTTTTACTCTAGAAGGACCAACTAAGATCATCAGGGGAAGGGGCTGAACATATTGGCTAGGATCTTACCTCTGACCTAGACATGGAAAGCCTCCCTTCACAGGTGGCAGAGAGAAGCAGTGCATCCCACCTCCTCCTAAAGCAGACATCTGAAACAGATCAGATGAATCATGCTCTAGAAATGCCTATTTCTTAGCAGCAATTATAAAGAAAGTCTGGATGAGTAGCTCATCTGCTGCCATCTGAAATGGAAGGAATTGGATGCGTTATTTGGAAAGCAGAAAGAGAAGGCTTAATTTCCTGCTGGTTTCCAGTTTCGAATGGCACTACAGAGAGAACAAAGCTGGTGTGGTGTCCTGAATTTCTGTATAGGAGGTGTTTTATCTCCTACTCTCAGTGCCCAGATTTCAAGGGCTGCACAAGATATAATGCTGTAAAAAAATCAAACTCAAGCTTCCTTCCAAATTGCATTCCTATTGGGCACTAGCGAGCACTATCCATCCAAAACATTAAAGACCCCCAAAGGCACCCTACACAAAGGAATTTGAGAAGTTTTCCAGGGGAATCTTCTAAGAATACCAATAGTTGTAAAATACAGTTTGTCATTTGTTAAAAGGGAAGACATTTTGGCAATAAATGCAATAGAGTAACTCCATCAATAACATGAGTACAAAACTCTGATGGGTCACATTAGTCTTGGAAAAATCTCAGTCTTCCAGTCATGCTGCCATAAGGAGACATGCTCTCCAGGGCCCATTTTAGTCATCAACTCTTGCAGTACTTGCCCCAAAAATTTAACAGGCATAATTACACTGGAATATGAGAGAACAATACGGATTTATGCCAGCTGAAAATCTCTTATCAAGCCATCTTCACTGAGGTGCATTTGGTGTACTGTGTACAGACCATAAAATCTGCATTCCCTGGGTGCCAAACAGCATTTTACATCCACTTTGGCCTTCCTGCAACTGTGTACAGCTCAAGGATATATATTCCCCTGCCCTCATCCCCAGATGAAATCTCTTCTGTGGAATAAACAAACCTTTTACACATCTCTCCATTACTGCATCATTTGGCAGGATTTGGATGCAACTGTGTTTCACACCTGATGCAGAAAAGTATCTGCTTTGAGTTTTCACCCAGCCATGATTTGTCAGTGGATAGAAATCTCATCTCTGAAGCCCTGGGGCCTCAGCTAAACACAGTAATGTAACGGATTTTATGAGCAGTTTCAGAAAGGTAATCTAACACTAGATTAGCATTAAATGGTCCAGCAAAGTAGACACATAAAGGCATCTGTAAACATCCTCTGGTGCCCTTGATAGCACGAATATCTGGTTTTTAGGCAAAGAGACAGTATTTTATTTAGATGCTTCGAGGCACTGATTTGCTTTGTATACAAACTACTGAGTGATTAATGTCTTGGTGAGCTCTTTTCCTCATCAAAGCTAAAATGACTTGAAATATCATATGACTTGCTAATAGATGACTAGATAAAGCTAAATTGTAAAATGATCATTGCACTTTGGTCTCTTGCTGAATACATGGATTCCCTAATATGAGAAATGTGATCAGGAAATAATCTGCTACTAAGAAGGCAATCCGAATCCCCTTCGGGGAACAGGCTGCAAGAGTACAGCAGTGAGGATGATATATTAGCATTTCAAGATGAGTCTGAAATCAGTACAGAGGATGCCACTGAGGAATAGCTAAAATTGCTTTATCTTTACCTGCTAATATTTCTGGGAAAATTGCAATATTGGGAAACTGCAGAAAGACCAAACACCTTGCTTATATTGAATTGGATCTGCAACTGTGCTGGACCTATTCACAGACTACACTATGTGATATTCTCCAATTAAAAGTAGGAATTTCAGTCCAGGATAGGGTTCCTTTGTCAACACTACTGATCAGTTTTAGGGTAAAGAGGTCTAAAAATACCGAGGTCAGTATTTTTAGAAGCAGACAGAATGTTTCAGTGACCCACTAGAGACTCCTTACTGTGGCATATTTACTAAAGCGGGGACTTTCATCACTTGCCAGTCATCTCATTGAGGGATTGGAGATCCTCAGAAACTTCGTCCAAAAATGCTCAAAGTTAGTGTTTTGTTGTTTGAGGTTTGTTTGTTTTGGTTTGGTTTTTTAATGTGCAATATAGACCCTTCATGAGATATCTCAAAAGTTTCCTCCATGAAAACAGACCAAACCATTACAAAGATCTGCATTTGTTTTTCATAACAATGAGGAGTTATAGGAACTTTATAAATAGGATAAAATACTGCATAATAGAGAATTTTAGGATAGTAAACAAAAGAGCTTAAGCAACTTTCTAACGAGCCTGAATGATTTATAGCTTCTTGGTCTCTTGAGACCTATTTGAAACTCCAATGACTTTCTGCTGTAGGCACAGTTAATAAAACTTGAATTTCTAATTTTGGGTTTTCCCCAAATGAAAGTTTTAACTAATCAAAACATCCAGTTGATATACCAAAGCAAGTACTATTGAGTGCTCCAGATACCTGCACAATAACAGACAGGCTAAAGTTACACAGAGCAATCTGAAAAATGCATCAAAAGCATGTACCAAACTGTTCTCATTTCACTTCTAAGTGAAAGATACATTCTAGTCACCTGGCATATGAGTAAGTCTCTTGGTTATCATACAAGAAAGGAAATGATCAAATACACCCATACTCCCTTTTAATTGGAAACAAACATTAAGGAAGAATTACTTTGGGCGAAAAAATGAAAGCTTGCCAATACTTTTTTAAAGTTATTTGCTGTGTTTTATATCACGGCAATGCAAATCGCTGAGTCCAGTATGGCATATGCCCATTGTGAGATACAGTCCCTGAAACAGGCTCACAGCTGAATAGACAAGACAGAGGATAACTTCACGTGGAGCTACTGTCCCACTCTCGGGCACTACCAGGGAACACCCGGGCATTGGTAGAGCACCAGCCCAGTGCTTCCCCGGCCTGCCTACACCCCACGCTCGGCTCTCAGCATGTCCTTCAAGCACGCTCTCCACAGACACTGGCAAAGCATCCAGGACAGCACTGCATCCTGTTTGGACAATTATTTTCTGACTTACAATGGACCTGGGGCCTTGCCAAAGCTCTCCTATACAAAATCACTGCTTAAAAATCTCCCGACACCCTACCTTATTGCATATGCAATAGTTCTCCCTCTCTCTCACATGGTACATATCTCTTTCTACACAAACAATGATTTATTATTTTAGCAATAGAACGCTGCAATAATAGGCCAATGAAAATAGCTAAAACTGTAGCCACTTTGCCTAGCAATTATACATGTGACAGTTTCATTTATCTGCTAGTCCAGCAGCTTAATTTACATCCCAGCTTAATGGTTAATTGTGGAAGTGCGCTTCACTGCAACAACAGCAGGGGAGAGCAAAGGCTGGGCCAAGTATTTCGAAAGAAAAAGCCCCTTTTAATAAATACCTCTGCAATTAATTATGCGACCAAAACAGCCAGCAGCAAGCAAAAATAATGAAGAAGAGAGGGAAAACATCACAGTATTCACATGCGGAAATGAACCACCAGTCTGGTAAGATGTAGGTGATGCAGAAGACATCCAACAGAGTACACCATCATCCAACTCCTACTTCAACTCCAACAGGAGGTATGAGGATGCAGCCCACATTACGCAATACCTGTATCTACATTTAAATGTTTTAAAGCTGGCTGAAAAATCCAGTGGAAGAGTTAATATTTGTTCTTTTTGTTTGTACTTTTGCTCCTTACTGTTCAACTGGGTTTAAATTTTTTTCTATTTAGTTGCAAGGGTAGAAAATTTGCTTAAAACAAAACAAAAAACACCCACCCCCCCCAAGAAAATGAATAAACAAACAAAAACCCACAGAGAGAAACCAAGCCAATATTCACAGGAATTTAGGTGAAGGAGGTTCAAAACAACAATTACTATGAGAAGGCTGATGAAAATTACTCGGAAGAGATGGCAGCACTGTTTCTGCATCAGGAGAGCAGAATTTTTCAATGTCTGCAGTAAAATTATGATTTACAACTCTGCAGTGAAGAAAATTTACACACTGACCAAAACTTTGGGAAGGTTTAGAACAGGTCAGGGATTTCCCAACCACATTTTGCTTTTATGAGAAAATGTTGACTCATTGAAATCGCATCTGTTATTTACCACTAAAAGTTTGAACAGTGTTTATTTATCTGAAGGGAGTGGAAGGTCCTGTATGCAGACCAGACACACTCCTCAGGGAAATCTGCTGCCTCCCTGGGGCCAGGGTTTAGGACGTTCAGAGAAAACTCCCTACCCTAGTTCACCACTCAGACTACTACTCATTAATGATTTTTCAGTTGGGCAGTGATGAAATTGCAACAAGAAGCCTGAGGGCAATGAAGAGAGACTTCAGGGCCCTGGGATGACTGGTCAGGGGATCAGGAGCTCAAGTAGTGTTTGCTTCTATCCCACCAGTTGCAAGGGTTGATGAGGGGATAAACAGGAAAAGCCAGCAGATCAATTCCTGGCTCTGAGACTGGTGTCATCAGCAGGGCTTTGGGTTCTTTGACCACGGACTGCTTTACAAGGCACCAGGCCTGCTGGCAACAGATGGGGAATGCCTATCTCAAAGGGGGAAAAGGATCCTGGGGCAAGAGCTAGCAGGGCTTGTTGAAAGGTCTTTAAACTAGACTCAAAGGGGATAGGGGATAAAACTGGGCTTGCTAGCAAGGAGCCTGGGAATGGCACGTCAGTACCTGTGGGACAGTGTAGTAGGAAGGTCTTACAGTCAGTCGTCTCAGGGGAAGTGGGGGACAGTGATCCATACAAAGACACAAAAGTTGGTAGGCTGATAACTATGGAAGTATCTGAGACTGGTCTGGTGGGAATTAGGGCTTCTCCCTCCAAGAAGGCAGCAGGATCATTAGTCCAGCTGAAGTGCATGTATACCAATGCATGCAGCATGGGCAACAAGCAGGAGGAACTGGAGTCCATTGTACAGCAAGAAAACTACGATATAGTTGCCATCATGGAAATGTGGTGAGACAACTCGCATGACTGGAGTGCTGCAATTAATGGCTACCAACTTTTCAGAAGGGACAGGCGAGGAAGGAGAGGAGGCAGACTGGCCCTCTGTGTCAGGGAGAGATATGAATGTCTAATACTTAATGACGGGGATGATAAGATCTAGTGTCTACGGGTAAGAATCAAGGGGAAGGCCAACAAGGCAGGTATTGCAGTGGGAGTTTGTTACAGACCACCCAATCAGGAAGATGAGGCTGATGAAATACTCTATAAGCAGATGGGAGAGGTTTCACGATTGCTACCTCTTGTTCTCGTGGGGGACTTCAACTTCCCAGATGTGTGCTGGGAATACAATACAGCAGAGAGGGAACAGTCCCAGAGGTTCTTGGAGTGTGTGGAAGATAACTTCCTGACACAGCTGGTGAAGGAGCCAACTAGAGAGGGTGCCCTCCTGGACCTGCTGCTTGTTAACAGAGGACTTGTAGGAAATGTAATGGTTGGGGGTTGTCCTGGGCATAGCAATCATGAAATAATAGTTTTCAATTCTTGGTGAAGTAAGAAGGGGGGGTAGCAGAACTGCTACCTTGGACTTCCATAGGGCAGACTTTGGCCTGTTCAGGAGACTGATTGGCAGAGTCCCTTGGGAGGCCATCCTGAAGGGCAAAGGGGTCCAGGAAGGTTGGGCACGCCTCAAGAAGGAAGTCTTAAAGGTGCAAGAACAGGCCATCTCCACGTCCCGAAAGACAGGCCAGTGGGGTAGAAGACCAGCCTGACTGAATGGAGAGGTTTGGATGGAACTCAGGAACAAAAGGAGAGTTTGGAAAAGGGGGTGGGCCACTCGGGAAGACTACAAAGACGCAGTGAAACTATGCAGGTAGAAAATTAGAACGGCCAAAGCCCAACCAGAACTCAATCTGGCTATTGCTGTAAAAGACAATAAAAAATGCTTCTTTAAATACATTAACAACAAAAGAAGGACTCGGGAGAATCTTCCTCCTTTATTGGATGCAGGGGGAAACACAGTGACTTCAGCAAGTCAAAGATGGGGGTGTCAATTTTTAATTTTTTATTTGTTTTTAAATTAACAGCCATGGTCCCATTTCAGGTATGCATCCAGTATCATGCATTAGCTTCTTGTAGAGTTTTTTTTGACTGTAGAAACTTCATGTGCGGTGGCACATAAAACACAAGCCAGCACTAACATGCTTCAAAGAAGCAAAGGGCAATAGCCAGAACATTTGCAGCACATAGGTCACATCTTTTGGAGTGTGGATGATGAACCACAAGTTTAAAACAAGTGTTGAAAATGTGTGCCCTGCTATTTTACTGACTCTTGCATCCTACATGACAATAAATAGCGTATGTTTCTGCTTGCACACGGGTGGCTATGGCTCCCCTTCCTCAACTAGGCTACATATATATGGTATATCACATGATGGTGCACAAAGATGTCAGGTTCATTCTCATCACACTAGAAATTCATGCACAACTGATGAGACCTGTTTCTCATTACATACAAAGTCCAACAGGGAAAAGTACAATCTTGAGCAGCTGGGGCGAAATGACCCTATGCTTCACCACTACCGGCTAAGTAGTTGCCCTGCTGAAAAGCAGCTGAGGTTGTGGAAGACGCAAAGATGCACATAAGCCAGTGGTGGACTTCCATCATAAGCAAGGCAAACTGCCTACTGGGGTGCCCAAGAAGATCCTGGCTAGGAGAAATAATAATCATCCTCTACATGGTACCTCTGCTGGCAAGGCTACAACTGTGATGCTGTGCCCAGTTTTGGATCCCCCAAAACTGTAGAGAATCCAGGGGAGGGCAACCAGGGGTAAGGGGTCAGGGTACAAGACCTACAAAGACAGCTTGAGGGAACTGAGCTTGTTTAGCCTGGCAAAGAGGAGCCGAGAACTACTTGAAAGAAGTTATGATGACAGCAGAGCCAAACTCATCATTGTAGTGGCAGATAGTGAAAGACAGGATGATGGCCACAAGATGTAACTTAGGAGATAAAGACTGGACACTAGAAAAAGTTGTTTCACCAAGAGAGCAGTGAAGCCCTGAAATAGGTACCTTGGAGAGGTGGTGGAAAGTGCATCCTTAGAGAGTTCCAAGAGTTGGCTGGAGAAAGCCAGGGCTGGCTTGGTCTGGTGATGGTGACTGTCCTGCTCCAATCAGGAGGCTGGACTAGAGACCTCCACAGAGCTCCTCCAGCCATCACTTCTGTCATTCTGTGACCTCTTGTTTTTTTCATGAGATATCAAAAGTCAAACACTGTGAAGATAAATTGTACACTGAAACTAAATCATCTAAGAGTGTAAAAACATGTTTAAGTTATTTCATGAATATGAAATTCTCTGATGCAATCTAGACAGCTGATCACTTCTGGGGCTAATCAGACTTTACATATTACTGAGAGACAATTTTAAAAAGAGAGACAGAAAAAGGGTCCGAGGGGTGGCCTGGCACAACCAAACAGCAGTAGCAATGACTCTTTATTGGAAAGCCCAGCAGCCATTTCTGAAGAAGAGAAATACTTGGCCATGACACTGGAGACAGGATAGTGTGGATACCCATCTGAAAGTTGTAGCACAAAATGAGAGCCACCTCTTCTTGGGAACAGGAACAACATAAGCACAACATTTTTCTATTTCATGATCCAAACCACATGGTCTCCCTGTGTTATTCATGCTACTCTGACTCTGTGCTAAGGATAAGTGTTGCTAGACAGTACACATCCTTTTCTGAATGATTCACAGTCTCTCTTGAGATATACTGTAATTACTGTAACTGTACCAAAAGATATAATTTTCTATCTTACAAGAAGATCGTTCAAGTTGAGGTAAACATTTACAGAAAAGACTGAAATCAGAGGGCCCAAATCCTCTCTCATGGCCAAGTTTGACAGACATCATATGAGATAAGATCGAGAACAGAATTATCGGAGGAATTTTGTAAACCAACTGGAAACTAATTCCATCTGAAATCATTCTAATTAGTTAGCTGTTTTAATGGTAAAACATTAAACATCGGGGGGGGAGCTGAGTATTTAAAAACAAATATGATAATTTATTTAGTCTATATAGACTTGCTCAGCTGTAAATCACTGATGCATCAGATAATACTTTGCATTTTGTGTTGAAAAATCACACCGAGTAGAAAATATCATTTTTTGTATTATCAGGAGTGGCGGAGGCAGCTGGCTCGCTCTTTCTAATCCTTACTAACATAACTGCATAATCACCTCACTGAGCACTGAACCTCAGCTCCGAGGGCTCCGTCTTCTGTTGTTAGTTTCTAAAAGCGCAGGGAAGATCCTCCCCAAGTGGGATTTGCATCACTAATTATTACGGAATAATTAGGAACAACAGATGCCAACTTTTGAACTCACTGAGCCTGGTAAAATTCCCAGGGGCTCAGAGTTTTGGAAATGCTGAAATTCTACTTTTGATTCGTGTGGTAGCTGGATTGCTATCACTAAGAACCATGTGATTGTATCAGGATTACAGTGACCCAGCACTGTAACTACAGTTACACTGACCCATCTAAATACTCAGAGTTAATGCATCTCTCCTAGTAATTTTTCAGACAGGGTCTATAATTTAATATTCTAATGGAGACTACCCATGAGTCAATAATAGGGCTTTCACAGCATTACAAATGACATAGTATTCTTCTAAAATACACTGAAAATTTTGAAGAGTGATATTTTTTTTCCCCAGTGTACTTAGACAGTAATGGAAGGTTTTTAAAAAGAACAAGACCCTTTTGTAAGTTAAGAAAGACCTGCCTACAGTGAATTTTGCTATACTTGGAATATTATACTACATTAAATATATCTTATAAACAGGAATTGCCTTTAAAGATTTCAACAGTTGCCTTGGAATATTTAATTAAAGAAGCATTTCTAGACTCAGATGAAAAATTTAAGCCAGCATTGCTTCCACTGCAAGCCATTGATTAAACCCCACCTGCCTATGAAACCAGTAGAGTGTGACATGCTTTCCTCAGGTATAGCTCAACTTGAGCTGCAAAATGCTAAGAAAAACAAGGATTGATCTTCTTTATGATCAATTATTTGGTCAAGTTTTCATTGCCTGAAAAGAAGTGGAAGCTTCACTGAGCTGACAACCAACCCTGTGAGAGACACACACTGCCTACACCACTGCCAACAGCCACAGGCACACAGTAGACACCTATATACACGCCAGACGGACTTTTAGCAGTGACGCTTTCTGAAGTTGGCTGCCAACTGGTCGCTTGGATAAAGGTCTTTAATGAACCTGAGAAGGGACTAGGCTAAGGATAGATCTCAGCCTCTGTGCAGCTTTGGGGCCAACACTTAAAGGCAGCTCCAGAAAGTCCAAGTCAGTTGTTGGGATCAGCAGAGGTCACCTATGTGAAGGGAGGATCAATACGATTTAGACTGCATTCCAGTTTGAGTTAGATCTGAAGTGCTCCCCAGCAGCAGGACATTCAACAAAACTATAAAAACTGAGTACATTGACCTGAAACCCGATGAGATTGCTCTATCCTTTGGTGGTAAAACTGTTCATGAAAGCTCATGGAAAAATAATATAACAAAGAGCAGGAGAAGGCTATTCTGGGGAGTGTTCACTCAGCCTGATTATGCTTTCCCTTAGGCTACTTCCACTGTCAGTTGACAAACATTAGCTTCTTTCTGAAAATGAACCACAGCCCCAAATTCCCTTCTGGCGGATCCTCTCTTTACAGATTACGCTAACTAACAGTCTAAAGAGAAGAGCTTCTAAACCAGTTGCAAAGCAGCTGTAAAAGAGGGCCAAACAAACACCTGTGCACTTGCAGTGAAGCCACAGATGCTCTGAAATCAACTTGCCATTGATTAAAAGGGAAACTGTTCCTCTGGGATGTCTGGATCAATAAGTCTTGACTCCCACTGCTCCAGGGTTGCTGCAAGGCTGCATCACTTAGCTCTTCAGATTACCAGGCTTTTACAAATGAGTATTATGGCTTCTTTGTCATAATTACAGAGCAATTATGAAACTAACAGCAAAATCTATACAAGGTCAACCCTGATCCTGTCTGGGAAACTCACTCCTACCAGCCCCATTCCAATAGTACCTGGGAAACTGCAGACATTTCCAACTCTATCCCTAATCCACGACTCCACGCTTCTCCCAGCCTTAGTTTTACCCTTACCCACAACACACGTGTCTTTAGCGCATCCTTTCTCCCCATAATCCCACCTGCAGCTGCCTCAACATTCTCATCCTTTACCTGGCCTGATCATGAGAAGACAGAGTTCAGGATTAAGTGTAGTATACACAAAACAATAAGTGGGATTGCAACCTTGGACTTCAGGAGGGCTAACTTTGATCTCTTCAAGAAACTGCTTGGAGAAATCCCATGGGTGAGGGCTCTAGAGGGTAGGGGGGATCAAGCTTGTTGATATTCAAGTATCACTTCCTCCAAGCTCAGGATCAGTGCATCCCTAAGAGCAGGAAATCAGGCAAGGGAAGCAGGAGACCTGCATGGTTGAGCAGGGAGCTTCTGATAAAGCTCAGGTGAAAGAAGGAAGTTTACAATACATGGAAGAAGGGACTGACCACATGGGAAGAGTACAAGAATGCCATCAGAGTATGCAGGGGTGAAATGAGCAAAGCCAAGGCCACCGTGGAATTATATCTGGCAATGGATGTCAAGGTCAACAGGAAGGGTTTCTTCAAGTACCTTGGAGACAAAAGGAAAACTAGGGAAAATGTGGGCCCGCTGTTGAACGAGACAGGTGCTATGGTGATAGATGATGCAGAGAAGGCAGAGTTACTAAATGCCTTCTTTGGTTCAGTCTTTACTGCTCAGGCCAGCCCTCAGAAGTCCCAGACTGTTACAGAGAGTAACAGAGAAAGTCTGGAGGAAGGAAAAATTTCCCTTGGTTGAAGAAGAGCAAGTTAGAGATCAATTAAGTAAACTGGATACCCACAAGTCAATGGGTTCTGATGGGATGCACCCGCAAGTGCTGAGGGAGCTGGCAGAAGTCATTGCTGGGCCGCTCTCCATCATCTTTGAAAGGTCCTGGAGAACAGGTGAGGTGCCTGAGGACTGGAGGATAGCCAATGTCACTCCAGTCTTCAAAAAGGGCAAGAAGGAAGACCCGGGAAACCACAGGCCGGTCAGCCTCACCTCCATCCCTGGAAAGATAATGGAACAGCTTGTTCTGGGTGTCATCTCAAAGCATCTGGAGGAAAAGAAGCTTATCAGAAGTAGTCAACATGGATTCATCAAGGGGAAGTCATGCATGACTAATCTGATCGCCTGCTACGATGGCATGACTGGATCGATAGATGAGGGGAGGGCAGTGGATGTGGTCTACCTTGAGTTCAGCAAGGCTTTCGACACTGTCTCCCACATCATCCTCACAGGAGAGCTTAGGAAGTGTAAGTTAGATGAATGGACAGTGGGGTGGATTGAAAACTGGCTGACAGATAGAGCTCAGAGGGTTGTGATCAGTGGTGCAGAGTCTAGTTAGAGGTCTGTAACAAGTGGTGTCCCTCAGGGGTCAGTACTGGGTCCAGTCCTGTTCCATATATTCATCAGTGACCTGGATGAAGGGGTAGAGTGTACCATCAGCAAGTTTGCTGGTGACACAAAACTGGGAGGAGTGGCTGACATGCTGGAAGGCTGTGCTACAATTCAGTGTGACCTGGACAGGCTGGAGAGTTGGGCAGAGGGAAACCTTATGAAATTCAACAAAGGCAAGTATAGGGTACTGCATCTGGGGAGGAATAACCCCATGAATGGGTACAGGTTGGGGGCTGACCTCCTGGAGAGCAGCTCTGTAGAAAGGGACCTGGGAGTCCAGGTGGACGACAGGATGACCATGAGCCAGCAATGCGCCCTTCTGCCTAAGAAGTCCAATGGCGTCCTGGGGTGCATCAAGAAGAGCATAGCCAGCAGGTCAAGGGAGGTTATGCTTCCCCTCTCCTCTGCCCTGGTGAGGCCGCATCTGGAGTACTGTGTCCAATTCTGGGCTCCCCAGTTCAAGAAGGACAAGGAACAGCTGGAGAGGGTCCAGCGGAGGGCTACGAAGATGATTAGGGGATTGGAACATCTTGCCTATGAGAAAAGGCTGAGGGACTTGGATCTTTTTATTCTGGAGAAGACTGAGGGGGGATCTTATCAATGTTTACAAATACTTAAAGAGAGGGTGCCAGGGGGATGGGAAGAGTCTTTTTTCAGTGGTGCCCAGTGACAGGACAAGAGATAATGGGCACAAACTTGAAAATAGGAAGTTCCATTTAAAGGTGAGGAGGAACTTCTTTACTTTGAGGATAGTGGAGCACTGGCACAGACTGCCCAGAGAGGTGGTGGCATCTCCCACACTGGAGACACTCAAAACCCACCTAGATGCCATCCTGTGCCACCTGCTGTAGATGAACCTGCTTTGGCAGGGGGGTTGGACTAGATGGTCTCCAGAGGTCCCTTCCAACCCCTGCCATTCTGTGATTCTGGCAAGGGTTTCACTTTTGGCCCCAAACATAGCAGGCAGGGTACTGATCCCAGCTTGGTCTCTGTGCTCCATTCGTTGCAGACACCTAAATAAAACAATATTTTGCAGAAACACCTCATTTCAGTGCCTAACAACCATTTATTGGGTGGGTTAAGCCATATGTGTGATCACAATCAAGTCAGATAACAGACTCTGTGAAACTAATTTAAATTATCAGGATCAAATACCATAATTCCTATTTTAAAATGTACAATTTCTGCCCGGGTTTTATATGCAATTAATCTATGAACAAATGACGATTATCCCAACACTCATATTTCTGTCACTCTCTTTAAAGTAGTATTTAGACATTTGCGTGCCTTGAAAGAGTTTTTAGTGCCACCTCTAGATCACAAGCTCAGATTAAAATGATATGGTTTTAGCTGCATCTGTATTCTCCCTCTACGTAGGGGCTGTAGGAACAATTGGTTTTCTGGTTCACCGGCTGAACCAAAAAATAGAGTGAAAATAAAAAAATTAAACAAACAGTCCTGGATCAAACTTTTTTTTTTTTTCCTTCTGCAGAACAAAAACCCCCCACCAAATCATTTCACTTGACATTCCATTTGCTCTGAAATGAAATGTTTTGTTCCGCGTGCTTGTGTGAAAAGGAAAGGAAATACTAACTTTAATAAAGTAGATGAGGGAAACCTTCTGCCTGATTTAAGGCTGGGAGTCTGCCTTTCATCTGAATGTTTTAACCTGTGTGTGGATGACAGCACTCTTCTGAAAGACAGCGCTGGAGAGCGTCTTCTGCACCACCTACAGCCACCACCCTGCTCAGTGCAATGGAGAGAGGGCATGAGAAAGACTTCTGGCAATGGTGAACAGGACACGTCCCTAGAAGCTAGTGCACCCATTGCAGTGAATGTCTACTGATTAACTGAAGAAACAATGCCAGAGAGACTGGCTGAAGATACCCTGCCCTAGGAAAATAAATTCCTCTGGTAGCAACAGCAAAAGGAGAATTTAAGCCAAGCTAGAAACCACCCTAAGACTTTCTGAGGCTGAGTCAATATGCTAACTTCTAAACTTCACAGCAGGATATTTACTCTAGAAGTTCAAAGAAAATCAAACCCTACTTTAGGGTGGCTGAAATTGCACTTAATGTTTGCCCCAAAATATGGCTGCCTACCTGGCTTAAACAGTCACAAGCTATCAACTGAAAATGC
>NW_009648960.1:3471438-3481801 GCF_000708025.1 Charadrius vociferus
TGCTGAAAACCAATAGCAAAAAAACCGTGGGAGAGGCAATGTCTAGGAAATGAAGAAACACAGTCAGGTGCAGCCACGACCTTGTAAATGGAAGTGGTCTTGGGAGACCAGAACATCCAGGCACACTGCTGACAGCTCCCTGTGAAGCTTGTATTTCCCAGGAAATTTTAGTCACAGTTCTGCCACTGGTGTTATAATGACCCCAGTCCTCAGAACTACACAGTTCAGACAGTTTTCCTTGGTGGAAGAAAAAATAAGAAAAAAGCCTTAAGAATTGTCATTATGCCAAACACTAGTTAATGCCCGTTTTTTCTTCTGGCTTCTACTGACTTATCTCTAGCCACTTTTTCACTGCCTGAGATATACAAGTTTCAGTGTAGGGACAGACCTTGGTTTATAACACTGTATTATGAGTTATCTGCTGTTCTCTTACAGGGAAGGTTGCTCTTTATAGGAACTGAATACACACACAAAGTGATCACAGCTAATTGTCAGTGGTCCCGATTGCCACAGATTTAATGCCAGCTCTCAAAAAAAGTTTTGAAACGTCAGCTCCTACACTCAAAGGATTAGGAAATTACGTTTTCATTAACAGGTAGTTTCCAACATCCATGATGATGAAGGAAAACGTAGAAATGTAATTACCTTGTATCCCAAGAACCCATTCCTCCACCAAAAGGCAAAGAAATTAACATCAAGTTACATCTTTAAATGCTCACAGCATTCACCAACTAATGACCTCTGCCGTACTTGCAGCAGTGAGCACAGCATCACTACTCTAGAATTTCTCTTAGCAGTCAGTAAGACAAGAGTCCTTGTCTCCGTCTGATCAGGCAAGCCTCTCAAATGGGGAAAGTTGTCTGAATTCCCAAAGTCCACATGCAAAGCTCAGAACAATCAGGAATTTAGAATACTTTCCTGCATTTCTTCTCCTGCATAGGCACTCATTTCAGAAGCTCTGCTGCTATTTCCACTGTCTATTTGCACCAGCAGCTGAAGATAACCTTCTGATAACATTTGCAACTTTCACACTAATGTTACCATCTATCTCTCATTATATCTCCTCACTGCATGTTTTTCTGTTCACAGCAATTATTCAGATTATTCTGTCTTGTTTTACCAGCTCTCCCTGTGCATACAAACAAACTGAAGAAATTAGCAATGCAGAATTAAGAGAGGTGTTTTGGTTTTGAAACTCTTATCTCGGCCTCCTTTAGGCAGAGCTCCCCCCCAGATTTGCCTACTATTAAGAGGATCTTATGGCATCGTGCACCCTATAAAGGTGCATTGAAAAACTGAGCACTGCCTTTATTTCCCATGTTACTGTCCCTTCTGTAGTGAGAATTAAGAGGACACATCCAGCCAATTCCTGACATACTGACAATTTTACAATTGTTCATCTGAACCACAAAATAACACAGCATTTCGAAGGTGCTTTTGTTTTGCATGATATGAAGTTCACTTTATGATATTTTTTCATAATGTGCTGTCAAAATGGACTTTCCAGGACAATGACACTTCAGTGATAATTTTGTGGTCCAGTATTTTTCCAGAAATGATTTAGAAATGTTCATTTTTGATTTAAAAAAAAAGTATCAGAAAAACAGTGGCTACAGTTCCTCTCTATATACAGCATTTAGGTCAACAAGCAAAACTGCTCTGGTATTTTAGGAATTTAAACACTCTCTCCCATTCACTGGAAATGGCGTAACATGAGGAAAAAGTTATTATTACATATACATGAATTTAGAAATTACCAGAATGAATTTAGAAATAGCATATTATTTACTAATATATAAATAACAACATCAAGCAGTGCACATCTTAATGAAAACAAAGTGAAACAAACCAACCCCATTAAATCAATATACGTTTCACAGAAAGTTGTTTGCTCCGTAAGATGTACTCCTCTTGGAGGATTTTAAATGAAACTTAAACCAACACTACAAAAGGGCATCAAACACCAGACTTCTCTCCCTGTGTTAAATTCTGCACAGCTCTGTTAATTTCCACATCCAAGCTAAAAGGGAACAACCTTTTTTCACTCTATGGCATTCACGATGTCATAAAATCAAAGCAGTCTGTGTTCTCAGATCGCTACCTTCCGATTTCTTTCCTGGCTTTATGGAGGACTTTAAAAACCCCAGTTCAGCAATGTGCTTTAGAGGAATGGCCAAACTCTTTCCAACCACCACACCACACAAACCAGGATCTATCTTTTGGCACCTTCCAAGTCTCATTAATCTGAAACTGATCCTATCACAAACTTATGCATGGGAGCTTTGCTGCAATGTGTCAGGATGCACAGCTGTATCTGATTTGATGCAGGCTTGTGTGTGTGTCTGAGTCTGTACCTGCTTAAGTCGAGCAGACAAACCCCATGGATGTTGTGATCACTGAGACATGCTCCTGCACTCAAGGGAGGTGAATGCAGCTGCTAGAGGAGTCAGCAGCAACCTCCTCCAGGACAGCAAACTCTCCCAGGCTGAAAGCAAAGAAGCAAGTAAGGAAAGCAGCTTGGATGGCTCCATTTGTCTCACCCTATCAAAGCTGTAAGATGTTCTTGAAGCATCCTGTTGTTTGGGATCGCCAGTTATAACAGCAGCAAATCTAGCAAACGGAGGGATTTGGTCAGCCTCCCCTGCAGCTCCTCCGTTTCCCGGGAACCTCTTGCCCTGGCATCCGAGGGGGAAAAAATCAGCAAAAACAAGGATTCTGGCCACTTTCCCCTTTTTCAGATCAAGTTTAATGCAGAAAACCCATCCGAATAAACATCATGGCATAGCATGAACTAGTACTAATGCTTGTTTATTACATTCATGTCTCTCCTCCCTTTTTGATAGGTCCATAAACCTGATAATCCATACACTCATTAAATAGCTGTGCATCTGACCCAATACAATATACAAATAAAATATATATGCAATAAAATCTAAATCATCATATAGTTCTGATAGATGATAAAGACCTAGGCTGTAAAATGATTCCACCCCTCTCCATCTCCCAGAATCCTACATATCGATATCCATTAGCCCTCGGGAACATTACCAGACAAGAGCAGAGTAGAAAGTTGTACAACAAAAACCCAGCATCTCGCTCAATATTTCCAATGAAAATCATTGGTAGAAAATAATAAAACGTATAACTGTAGTGTGAATTTACAGGCCTGGATATGTTCTTTTATAGAAAATGATAGTTACAGAGGAAAAGATAAATATCTCTCCAGATCCAAAAACAAAAGCATTGTTAGTTTTATTCCCACAAGATCGATACCAATCATGCACTGTAGCCAACCAGGAACAGTTGATAACAATCAGGAGGTGCTAGATTCAATTCTGCTTTAATGACAGGGCTGGTAAGTCAATAACTTCAAAAGGCAGGTTTGTGGGGTTTTTTTTTAAAATATCTAATTTTTAGAGAGGCATATAATAGGAACCCATTTGTAAGTCAAGATTTTAAGCAGATATAAAAACAGAGCACGGCCCTAGTTACCCTTCAAAGGATATTTTTGCTCAGGTTTAGCTCAGAGCCAGGAGCTAGGAGAGAAAACCTGTGTCTATGCCAGCTTTGTCAGCATCTTCTTTCCATTTGCTGACATCCAAAATTTCTCCCAAACCAGGAATATCCCAAAGCATTAAAATGAAAATTGTCGAAGGCAGGCAGGTTTCCGCAGATATGCCATGGACCACTGTGGGGCAACCCTGTCCTCAAATGAAGAGCCTAAAGCCGAGTCCTATCACCCTGACTGCAGCTACATCTGTTTGCACTTGCTGCAGAGTCCCTGTGGGTCACCCCAAGCCTCGAAGCTACAGCATATCTTATGTAGCACTTCAGAGGTCTGCGTGAGAAATTTCACACGAGCATAGTGTGAAATGGCCCTTGCACACCAACACCTGCATCTACCATTTCTTGGGTTGAAGTTTCCCTGAAGCTGCCAGGAGGCCTTTGCTGCTGATGCTCATCTGCTTGCCAGAACCTTTGCTTGCAGAACTTGCTGAGAAATTCCTGTGTGCACTCTGACTCTTTTGCCAATTCAGTTTACTTTCACAAAATCTGGCTACGGCCTCTGTGCAGTAGCTATGATAGGAAGCAAGTGTGGCAGGAGAACTACAAGCTGTTGCAGTACCAGACTCCTCAATCCTGAGTATTTTTGCATGCCTCAGAAAAAGAGAAAGGACAATAAGGAGGCAGTGGAAAGCTGAGAACTTTGTGGTTGCTGTTCCCACACTAAATTTCTACAAATTTACATGTACACACTGAGCATAGAAAAGACCTGACCCTGGGTCATGTACAAATAAAGATGGAACAAGTGAGGTTAATGTCAGGAGAGCAGCAGAACTAAAGGCACCAGGACCTTGAAATACGTATTTCCACATGCTCACGTTTCTGGATGTCTCTCACCTGTTACCCTCCCTCTGTATCTCTGGATTCTAATGCTAAGAAATTCTCAAAAATAAGACAACAAAAGTACTTCAAGGGTTTTTTTGGAAAGGCTCAAGTAACTAAAAAATATTCCAATTCTTGACCCCACACAACTGTAGGCAATGTTCACCAACTACTACTGTTACTTAAAATTTTCCCACTATGTGATGATAACCCAGTTTGATTATTAGCTATGTCAGACTACCCCCATTCAGACTGAAGTCTCCTCTGAGAGGTATTGTGCAAGGCAGCCATTTTGTTTGGAGGAAGAAAGGGGATTTCAGTTTTAATGGTTTAGCTATTTTCAAAATTAAGCAGGGACAGTAGGAGGGGAAACTGTTTTAAGGATTAAAAAATTATAATTATTATTATGGAGATGGTTCTTTTCTTTGCAGAAAATTCTGTTATTACCAAAGAAGATGGATTCGATAGTCTGCAAACAGGTACTGTGGCAGAAACACACAGCTTACCACCCACTTAAACTCAACAAAGATATACAAAGTCTTCGAAATAAAGCACTGTTATTTAAGAGCAACCTAATTCCTGACCAGCTCTAATAACAAAAACAACTGGTTACATGTCCAACAGAATTTTTTAAAATCATTTGATGCTACCAATACTGTAATATGAATGATGGTTTTGCTAATTAATCTCATCATGAAGATTTGATGCACAGCTTAATTTGCCAAAGCTTGTCTACTCTGGGACGCCAAAGCCGGGAACCCAGGCTGTTTATGTCCCCTTAACCAGTCCTCACATTGTTGCAATGCATAGTCACAAGCATGTGAAACTTGTCTTGCTGTACAATCAGGAGAACTACACTCAGACCAAAATATTATTTCTAAGTTTACACCTGACCGCCTTCTGGATTTTGAACCATTCATTGGCTTTCAGGCTTTTCTTCACAGCCCAGAGATTTAGTTTCCTTTTGTTCCCAACCTGAGGTTTGCACATTGATCACTTGTCTTTGGGAGCTGGGATGCACAAAAAAATCTCAAACCTAACTTTGCATGTATGAATGTACAAAACCACTCTAAAAATATATTAAGAAAACTATTGAAGCATCAAACCCAGAGAGTTTGCCATACATGCTGCAGATTAAACTTTTCACTGTAAAAGCCAGCTCAGTCAAGTTTGTTGGCAGCAGAGACACAAAATGTCCCTTTGAAATACTTCAAACGAAGAGTGCTAACAGAGCCCAAGGAGATGGGGCATTTCAAACACCCATTCTGCGCCCGGCAGCTAGGCAAAAAAAAAATTCAGCATAGGTGGGCAGCAGCTCTCCACCTGCCATCACAAAGTGGAGCTCCCTACAAACAGCTGCAGGGCCGCCATCCTCCAAGCAGCTTGTCCAGAACTGCTAGTGTGCATACGTGATTAGTCATATTGGCAATGAAGCAAAGCAGAACTCAAGTGTTTCCATACAGAAGAAATATAAGCAGTGAAATCAGAGATTTGATATGTCTGGGCAGCAGCACTTCCCAGTCATTCAACAAAGTGAACCACTTATGAGGCATGAAATACCCGATTGACCTTGAAGCAAGGTAGCTGAGGATTTATGTTCAGGGAGCAACTGAGAACACCTCTCCGTAGCTATTTTGACTCCTGGGAAATATGGCAGATCCCTCACGTATGATAGCTGCTGCCTCCGTTAAACACTGCAACAGCAAACAAATTGTTTTGCCCGCCATGAAATCCCAGAGAGAGCAATCATATAAAATAGACCTCCATTTGCTTGTCAGCAATTTGCAACGTCAGCAGGTTTTGAACAAGTCACAGTCTCTCTGCGTTGCAGCAGATCTCTGTGTCGGACAGCAGATGATGTAAAAATGGGCTGGAAGACCTGGAACGAGCATCCCAGAGTGTGTGTGACCACCCCTGGAGAAACAGCCACTGCTGGCGACAGGCGGCAGGTTCCCACAGGCTCTGCGGGCATCCCAGAAAACAAATATCTGACATCAGTTGCGTGTGCTTGGCAGAGTGCAGTCACAGGGCAACTGCGGAGCAGCAAGAATGAGGCCAGTAGTGCTCCATCTTTGCATAATGGGGAGTGTATGTCCCCAACACCTCGCAAGCTTTCAAGAAAAGCTGTGGGAACTGAACAGGATGTGCAAACAAAGTGAGTGCAGCAGTAGGAAAGAGGCAACAAGAACAACAACGTGAGTTGAATCACTACCATCGCTACCACTATGTCCTTGATGCTGCCGTTTCTTTACAAGGAGGGCATTTCTGCCCCAGGAGGAGGGAACCTTCCCAGAAACACGGATGACAAAAAAAGCTCCCTCCCCTGGTCCCTGCTAGCAGGATCCTCCTATGAAGAAGCAATTAACTTTGCAGCCAGTTTGGTGCTTAACTGGCACAGGGAAATGTAAGGGGGAGAAAAAATAGTTGTACAGTGAAGTTGTTGAAAACCCTTTGAAGATAAACCTCAAAAAGAACAGAAGTTCAGAAAACAAAACCACCTGAAGAGGAGTAAGGGGAAAGGTTCCTAGCAATTTCCATGCTATTTTTCATTGTTAACTAAAAACATCCCACAGCTAGAACTTTTGAACTATTTACTCCAGGTGGATGAAGAGCCGTTCTGACTGAAGGTTACACAGAGCCCACCACAGGGACATGCAACGGGCATTCAAATAGCCCAGTAAGGCAGTGCCATCTGCAGGACTCTGAAAACACTTGAGATTGCTATTTTTTGAAAGCCAGTAAAGCTGTTGTTGCTGTAGTGGAGGAGCACTCCGCCCCGCCCCCCCCCATCCCAAAACGAGGGCTGCCCAACAAACAAACCAGGTCACATCTTCTGAAGGAAATTAGGACAACTAATACAAGATCTTTCAGCAACAAAAACCAGAAAAAGAAAGGTGTCACTACACAAGAAGCATGAGATCTTTCAAAGCACCAAAGCGAGGGTAACGAGTTCATTTTGATCTCTGATCATCACCATTTAGGGAAGGGAGGACATAGCACCTGCATAGGAAAACAGGGGAAGAGATCTCTGGCCGTGGGAACAGCCTCCCAGGCAGAGTCAAAAAATCTACCTCATCTCCAGGAAAATGGACTGCAAAACACAGAGTTTATATTAACAAAAAAGCTTTACTTATTGACCCAAAACATCTTACTTTGTTGACCCAAAACATCTTACTAAGTCCTCTATTCATATACATGCAATCTTTACATTGCAGAACAGATTTGGGAGGAGAAGGCATTTCTTGGAAGGTGGAGACTCGCTGTTACTAAGTCGTGTTAGTACTGGAAAATGACTGGCACTGAGGACAGAGGGCTCCCACACCACTGGGATGAGTAAAATGGCACATGGAGAAGGAAACATTTACTGATGCTTTTCTTTTCCTTCAGTAATACACAGCTTTAAACTATTTGTCTCCCACCAGGCTTTTGTACCAACTTGATTACCAAACAGTTGTTTGGTAAGCCTGCCGTTTGTTTAGAGTCTAACCCCAAAAGAATGAGTTTTCTGTTCCTTTCCCAACTTAATAGAAAAATAGAAATGGAGAAAAAGATATCTGCTGCCATGTTGAGACCAGGAAAAAAAAAGTATTCTCATTCCATATTCTCCAGTCCACTGTCCTGTTCAATTTTGCATTTCAGCTTTTCATTGCTCTTCAGGGAATGTCTGAGATTCAGAGATCTTGGAATAGTGAATCAGGACAGGGAAATATTTCAGTACACAGATTCACTTGGCTAAGAGCAGTGCCGAGATTGCAGATTGAGCCAGAGGGCTGGAACAATCAGTGTTCTCCAACTGCAAGGACTTGAAAAAGACGTCTCTATTAATTGCAGATAAGTACATTATGCTCAATACCACACTGGGCTGTCCACCAGTGAGATTACTGAATAACTGATAAGATAATGCACCTTGAACCTCTTTTCCTCTTGTCATTCAGAGTTCTGCCCATTCATAAAAGCCAGTACGACATTTTTTTTAAACTACCTTTGTGCAAAGCAGTTTACTGTTAAGTGAAGAACGGGGCTAAGCTGAAAGCCAGAAATGAAACAGGTCTATTGCTGTGCAGCAACAACTCACAGTAACACCAGCTTATTAATTCTGGCCTGCAAAGCTCTTTGAAGTTGCAGAACACCATTGCCTGAAAATGCTATTATTTTATTGAAATCAGCATCTGTTGTTTTCAGTGTGATCTATTCATTGTCACAAAACAGCATCCGAGCATCCCTGCTGCCTGTTTATAAGAGAATCACCGCCCCCACGTTAACATTTGTTTACTCCCAATGCCAGAGCAACTGCGGCAGCGAGAGGTCAATACCCTGCCATGACATTTCATCCCATTACCGTTGAATCATGCTAGGAGGTGCAAATTACAGCTCCGAGTCCTTGCTGGCCCCACACATCACATCGGTTTGACTAAACGCAGCTTTCTGGAAGCAAATTTCGGTGGGCTGGGAGCAGCAAGCTCGACACGCCTTGCTGCATATGCCTCTTGCTTATCTCCACAGGCAATTAATAGGATCTCTCTTGAGTGATGGGTTTTTGATGGGCTGGGAGGACGGGCTCTTGAACACTGCACAGTTGCTGAGATTTAATTACAGGGCCAGACTGTCACTTTCACAGCGCTGGCACTCAGGTGGAGGATTGGGGGCAGGAGAAAGGTGGGTGCCAGAGAGCTGCCTGGGCTCCCACTGCCCGTTGCCACCACCCCACTGAAATACACGCTTCCCCTCCCACAATCCAGTCCCGTTCACTTGCACAATGGGAAAGAAAACAACACGGAGGCTGTTCATCCCTCTGTTGACTTTTTCTGAAAGGCTGCTAAGCTGCAAAAGCATGCAGGGAGGCTGGTGGGAACCTTTACTTCCAGCATCTCCAGGAATCAGACCCACGTGGACACGCTTACAACTGTGGTGCCTGTGCACCAGTGGTACTGGAGTCCTGCTGTTTTCATGCGAGCTGAGAGGAACTGTAGTATTTTGGGGCGGGAGCGGTCTCAGATGTGCCTCTCTCCAAGCCTGTGTCCTACCACCTCTTCCTCTGTCTCAGCCAGGAGGTGACCTTTGCTGAGAATCTCTGGGCATTCAGCAATACATACTGAGCTTAAGCTCAAGCTTGTGCACGTTTTCCCTGTCCAGGAAGAAGTCTAACATGGAAGTGGTGGTTGTTTTCCCATGTGATGGAGAACCTGCCATAGCCCTGTTTACCAGTTCTCATTTTTAATTACCTTTCCAGCAGCAAAGAGTACATGCTGCCTGAGGTCACTCCAGCCTATCGTCCCCAGAGAAGCACGTGAAACATGAAGGACTCAAGCCTTCTGGCAAGAGAAAAACATCCAGGCCATCCATAAGTAATGGCTGTTCATTACAAATTTCAGCATGTCGATGCTTAAGACCTCATGCCACAGAGGTCCACAAACAGCCACCAAGCATGACAGACAGAAAGAACCCGGCTGGAATTCAATTTTTACAGGTTAAGTAAGGTGGGAAATATGAAGTTAAAGGTACTGCAAGTTTTCTAGTGGCTCTTTCTGTATTTCTTAAAAATACAATTAGAAAAAAAAAAAGAAAAAAAGGTGGAACAGAAAAAAACAAAAACTCAGAGCTTTGTGTTAATTACAAATTTTTACCAGCAGCAAGAGAGATCTCCATGCCGATCACACTAGCAGTAGCCATCACATTATTGTAGAAAAACATCGCAATTATTATTATTACTACTTTAATTAATTATGTTATTACTGCATATGCAGAGGGAAATCTTAATAATCTACTGCCCAAAAAGAAGAAATTGGTTTTGTGCTGTGTAAGGAGAATACTGGAGATTATAAAAAGAGGGCAGGTGGGTGGGAAGGCAAAGAGGAAGAAGGTGGAACTAAATTAGAAGGAGGTTATAATATATTAATTAATGGCAGAAAATAGTTTTGGAGCTATAATACCTCCTCTTATTAGAAGTCCTCAGTATTACTATTTCATCCAGCCTCAC
>NW_009648960.1:3481830-3510540 GCF_000708025.1 Charadrius vociferus
AAAGAAACTCCACCCAACACTAGATGCGAGCGTACAACAGGAAATGTCTTTGGAGTCATGCACAGCAATGAAGGAGCTGCAAGAAAAGCAGACATGGCATCACATGAACACTGAGGCATCTAATCTACTGAGCCGTGTTTCATAACCCTGGTATGAGTGTGCTCCATAAGCCCAACACTTTTGTAGGCATGTAATGCATCACATGCAAAATGAAACAGTACATTTAGTAAAACTACACACACTCCCACAGAGCTGGGAATATAAGAAACAGAAACTGAGATGACCCCATATGAAACCTGTTCTTCCCATTCTAATAAACTCTGGGCATATATGTTTCTAGCACTCGCAGGCTGGCCGTTCCCAAGAGCTGAGCACACACGTGTGCACGTAGGCATCAGCCAGTCAATAAAAAGGATGCTGCACGCCGGCAAGAAACGATGCAGTATTTTCAACTGCTCAGTAAATTCAGTAAAGTTGCTGTGGCAGTCAGTGGTTCCCAAAGCCTGATGGCTGTGCAAACACGCTCACCTGGGCCCTGGCCCCACACAGCAGAGGTTTGGAAAGGCAGAATATGACCGTGTATTGTCACGGTCCGGGTCACGGACCGTGTATTGTCATGGTCACGAAAAGACTGGGGCTTTGCCGAGTGCCCTCCATGCAGACAGCAGGAGTCACTCACCCTATGCTACTGTTTGAAGAAGCTCTGCACAGTTGGTACCCTCCGTCCCTAGGGTTGTTGAGAAAGGAAGAAACAAACAAACAAACAACTATCCCACAATTTGGCCCCGAACAGCAATGTACTAAAAAATAAAGAGATTATTTTGACAGGAGTCCCATAACCCAACTAGTGATAAAAGGCTTGATTCTGTTACACAGGGGTGAACTAGAGTAACGCTTTTGGCATCCATGGAGTAACAAGAGTGTTAAGCTCACAAACGTGAATGCAGGATGCAACCCTGAATCCAGAGTAGTTTAATCAAAGAAAGAAGAAAGGAGGGGAAAAAGAAAAACACAACAAAGAAGCAGCTGTATCCACACTTTGAAGATGTTACGTGAAAATCAAAGAAAATTCATGAGACAAAGTTATACCATAGACAGAGAGGGTCAACTGATGTGTTATAATACCCCCTGCATCAAAATGCCTCCTATGCACTTCAGAAGAGTAGTTTGCCTGAAATACCCTTAGCTTACTATATTAGGAAGAAAATCACCCCAGTGCTCAGATCTGTACCAGGGATGGACCAGGTGCCAGGATCTGAAACACCCCTCCTTCAAGCACCACGCCATGCTGAAGAGCTGCATCCTGTCTGGTGAGCAGGTGCCTCCGTTCCTTGCCACCTCTTTCAGCTGGTGGCTGGACTAGTACCCAATACACCTGGCATTGCAAGGCAGGCAAAAAACACAGCACAAACAAGGACACCAGCCATACAGAGAAACCAAACACAGATAAAGAAAGGCCAAAAATAACAGTTGACCTGAAAGTGATGTTTTCTCCTGTTAAATGAAGGACTGGTGATACCTGTCATAAGTGCTCTTGCTGCCCACAGCATCCATCCTTACCAGAGAGCCCTGTTGAGTTCATAACATGTAACATCACTGGAGGATCCAAGTCAGACCTCAGCTGTTGTCTTCCCCAGTAGTTCCATAAATGACCGAATTTTACCTGTACCGAGTTCCCTAACAGTCGGTCAGGCCACCTGTAACCAGTGCAGAGTGGTTCCTTTTACATGAGGCCACATTATTATTACACCTATGACTGAACTGGTTGGGTGGCATGAAGCGCCACAAACTTCTGCTCATTCCTCAAAAAAGACCCATGAGCCCAACACAAACAGTTGCTTCTTCCTTAAAACAAATCTGATCTGAGCTTTTCACCTTCTCTACCTGTTGCCAAAACAGAGCAAACTGGAAACTGCTGAGCTGCTCAACACCCAGCATAAAACGAATGCTTTCCCTCAAACTTTTAAAACAACCTTCACTTATCTTCAGAGCTGCCCTTCCCCCTTGCTTGCGCTCTTTGGGTCCCCCAGCTGGCTGTCAGAGCTTGTCCTTTGCCTTTCCTGCCTTGAGACATACCACCCTTGGAAAAATCTGCAGATGAGTCCACAGTCATGTCCCCTCTCCATGGCAGAAACCAGTCAAGAGACTAACGATATCACTACCCATTGCTATGAAATTGTATATTTTCTAGGAAGCTTTAAATGAATGTAGTCAAAACCCTTTAAAAAGATCTTACTTTAAAAGCCTGCACACTTCCTGGCTTTAAAGCGACACAAAGCATTGCAGAAGACATCTGCAAAACATTTTTGGCCATCTCCCATGCAGAACTACCCTTAATGCCTTGAAGTTTGCATTAGGCTTTGAAGTAACATCTGCCTTTCAGAGGTCTTCTCTACGCAAGCTGCACAGCTGCCTGATGCCAGCTGGTTTGCTGCTCCGTGCTCCAGCACTTACCAGCCTTCCCACACCCTCTTGGGATGCCCTGGCAACACCCAGGATACAATCTCGTCCTGGCAGTTGTAGAGAGCGGCTATTATTTTGCAAACGGAGCTGTGGGATTCAACCCTCTGCTTATTTGGCCAACTCTCCCATTCACAGCTTTGTTGAGCTTATTGATTTCATTGTATTCATAGACTAAAGCTGACATTTCCTTATCAAAATGGACTAAACACCTGCTTTATTTCAGCCCACATATAACTCCCAAGAAATAACACAGTGGCCCAGAAGAATCAGAAGTATCTTGGTCATCAACTGTTCTGTTTTTGCTATACCTTACCACTTTGGAATCACTCAGGACCACACCTTCATCATCCAAGGTCTGTTTTTTTTTAAAAAAATAAAGTATATATGTTGAAATGTTTGGCATACCAAACTAAAATTAAAATGAAAAAAAATACAATAATCCTGATATGAAAAAATTAAGCAACGTGACTCATGACAGACACCAGATGTAGTAGCCCTGTCACTCTGGTTTTGCACTGGGGTAGATGCACTGACAGCTGTAGAGACTCTTATTATCCATATTTATGTCGGCAATATCCAGACTGAATGGAGCACATGCAGTTTTTGAGCCAACATTTGTCGCAAACTCCTCTCAGCTGCCTTTAACTGGATCCTGAGTTAAGTGTTGTCAGACACAGTGCACGGGAAGCTCATTCTTCTAAAGGTGTGCTAACAGTCAAGCAGGATTACAAGCTTCTAAATAACTTAGAGGTGCACTTGGTATGGGCTCATTCCTATCTCTCAAAATGCTTCGGAAACCCTCTCCCCCTGCATGACAGTTTACGGGATCAAACCCTCCCTTTGCAAACACTAACACACCTAAGTAAATTTACTTTCAGAACTAGCTCTAATAAAACCAATAATGCACTCAAATTCCCAGCAGTGCTCTCATTTGCAGGATCAGAAGCCTTTTAGTTTTATAATGGAGGGGGAAAGAAATCAGGAATGGTGATTTCCCTGGAGCTGCTTACCTTAACACCGGGGGTGGAATTTAACACTGCAACAGAGAAAAACCAGTACAAGACACAATGTCAAAAACTGACCCTCACTGCTTGTCTGTCACTTGCTGAAATCGCCAGGCACCCAAGCATGCAAGGGCTGAGGAGCAATCATGTATGAGGAGAAGACAACTTGTATCTTTCCACCTTTTGTCCAGGTGACCAACCAGGACCTGAAGGAGGGTGTCCAAAGCACAGTCAACACCAGTAACAGAAGCATAACATGCAAACCTTACTCTTAGTCTGTAGACCCCTGTCATTAACTCGCACTGCTGAGGGTTAACAGTCTCATCACCAGCACATACAACATCCAGTGCAGTGGAATATAGAGCAACACCTAATTTTTCAGAAACATGTAAGTTTTTGAGGCCTCTGCTGGCCACAGTGTAACAACAAAGAACCAGTGTCAGCCCAGTCCATCCAATCTACCCCAACTGGAGCATTTCTAAGTTTAGCAAGACAAGTGGTGGGAAAGAACTTTGCTACCTATCATCTCCATGAAAGCAATATTTCCAGAAAGACCTGCTTTCTGACCCCCTAAGAGAGCTTTTTATTTTTGTAGGATCTGAGTATCACAGGAGAATCAACAAGTAATAAAACAGCACATGCCAGATCCTCAACTGGTGCACATTAGCTGTCAGGGGAGGTGGTCTGATTTACATCAGGAATGTCTAGTGCAGTATGCTGAGGCAGTTCAGACTATGCTCTTCCACAAGTAAATGGGCATCATTTAGAAAAATTAATAAAGGTTAAATTTAAAATAAACAGAACTGAATGCCATCAGGGCTTTTCATACCTCTTTACTTGCAAACAAGGAACCAAAACGTATTCCAATGTCCAAGTCATTCTAGCCAGCATGTGCTAATCAGGAACCCTCCAACAAATTGGCAACATTGTTTTGCTCATAGAAAAGAGGGTGCATGAATGTGCTTTGCTTTCCCTTACTATCTGTTTTCTGCTGCTGCATCCAGCAATGGCAGGAAAAAAAGGAATACAAATCCACAGCAGCGCTTCACTAGGAAGTCTTGGCAAAAGTCATCAGAGCTGCTTGAGCCAACCAACTTGCCATCCGGCCAAGCAGCAGGAGCTGTGAAACTATGCAGAGATAAGGTGGGAGTAAACGTTTTCAAATGCATACCTGAATTGTCAAAGTTTGGATCTTCTCGTTTGGATAACCAACTATTTTTCTCACTTTCTTCCCACTCCTATCAGTAAATTGGGCCCTTGCACTTGGGTAGAATCCCCACGGATATCCCTGTAAATCCTCCAAGGCAGGGCCATGTCTGTACCCAGTGTGGAGTAGCTGAAAAATCTCCCTTTGCATGAACATCATAGGAAATCTGAAAATCTGAAAGTTATAAGCATTGAAAGTCCACACAGATGTTAGAAGCCACATAACAGGAATACTCCCCAGTCCTGAAGCCCTGGCACAGGAAAGATAACCCCCACTGCTAATGGTGGTGGTCCCTGAGGTGGTAGGGACTAACAATAAAGTCTAGAAGAAATGCAAAAAATTATGCATGGCTCCTAAATCACTTACTCTACTTGAAATCCCATCTTATGATCCAACACCACTTTTTAAAAAGTCAAACCATCTAGGATCTAAACAAGTTACCAATTCTGTGCCTACAGGCAGTTTGCGCCAAGGGCAGGGAAGCACCATGCGGCAGACGCAGCAGTGATGTGGCGGCTACAGCAGCCCCACACTGTATATGCAGACAGGCAATTCAGCAGGTGCTTTCGCTGTCTCAACTGCATGGCATATGCATGTTCTACAAACGGCTCACAGACCCACTTTCTTTTTTTCCTTTGAAGTTTATCTATTTCACCTTCAGAGCGTGCAGCTAATGAGTAGTGCCACTCCATCATTTTTATGAAGGCACTCTCCTGTGGGCCATTAAAATCACCCAGTGGCAGTCTCTCAACAGCTTCCAGTCAGGTCTGAAACCACCACAGATGTCTGAAAACATGAGACTTGATTCCAGACTCATTCACACTGGATTTACTTTACTTTAATTAAAGTTACTGACTTTGATGAAGTGTTGCTCCAGATTCACGTGGATCACCAAGTAAGGCTGGCTCTGTGTGGCTTTTCACACAGTGATTCACACTAAGTGAATCTATTAAACTATGAAAACATCTATTTTAAATAACTAAGTTCCATGACAAATTAAAAGCTGTTCATCTTAACACATCCAAGCTGAAAAATCATCAACTGTCTTAGCCATAACAGAAGAAGCCTCTTTCTAAGAACCACACTTTCTTTAGCACTGAAATAGCAGAAGACTAGGAAAAAGCCTCACCAGTGACAGACTGTCTCCATTATGAAGTATTATACATGAGAGGGACTGAAATTAAGGACTTTTCCCTGGAAAGTCTTGAACTCTATGACAGGCAATAAGCAATGTCCCTCATCTTCGGCAGCTGCAGTGTCCCCTCAGAATTAAAGTGCTGCCGAGGAAGGAATTCAGCAGGTTGGACTTCAAAGGTCAGATGATCAGCTGGCATAAATCAGCACAGCTCTGCTGACTTTCATAGAAGTGCAGGGATTTGCACCAGGTGAAGATCTTGCTGGAAGAGATGTTTTTATGCATTACAGAGAAATGTGCCCACAAAGCAGATGGTCAGCTGGCTAAAAGCAAATTTCCTCCACTGAAGTCACTGCCAGATGTCTCGGAAGTTGATGGCATAACTGAGAGTGACTGACATAGATGTGCGTTCAGAAATGAGTTTTGTTTGTGACCATCCTATTGCTGAGTGGCAGTTTGTAATTTACTTCCTCCACCAAGCTTTGGGGATGGTAGAAGAACAGCACCAGAGCAGTAAATAAACACATATGCAAGCTATCTGATTGGTATGCTTGAGGAGAGAGCAAATATACTGAAAGAAGAAGAAAACTGCGTTCACCCAAGGTTGCCCACGGTGACTTTGCTGAAGGGAGCAGCCCTCAGTTTTTGCAGGCTCCCTTCAGCTTGCCTGTCCCAGTACCCAGCCACCGTGTGGTGCGCCCGACAGCAACAGGAGTTCGTCCCAGTCCCTAGATCACCCTCTCCTCACCAGCATCTGATAACAAGGAGGCAGAACCAGAGGATACCTATTTGACATCCCATATTGTTTTACAGCGCCAAAGGAAATTCAAACTGGTACCTTCGTTTCCAGAAGACATGATCTTTCTTGTTAAAGAATCTTGCTTTAAAATATCACTATAAAAGTAGGGGTGTTTGTCTGGGAATTTTGTGCAGCTATTTAGCAGAACCTGATATTTTAATAGTGGGTGGCTCAGGGCTTTCCAAAAATCAGCCCTTTGAACACATCAAACTAAGCACCCAGAATTTAAAGCACTTACTGTATCAGCCACTTTAAAATGCTGGCCCTTGATTATGAAGGAGTACAGCTGTACGAGAAGAGACAGAAGCTCCTCATGGGAATGAATGATTTGATCTTCAGATTAAAAAGGCAAAAGCCCAGAAATATTTACTTACTTGGCTTTTAAACAAATCTAAAAAAAAATAAATAATAGAGGCCGTGGCTAGCAGCAGCAAGGAACAAACTTCTCATTAGTGGGCTGTGCCAGATTCTTTATCTAAAAATAGTCTGTTCAGCAGCTTTTGAAAAAAACACCATGATGTTTAATTGAGATGCCACAGTATATGCAAAAGAACAAACACTAATATTACATGTCTCTTCTGCAATAGTTGTATTTCACTTGGTAATTGCTGAATCTGATCTAGGTCCAAAACACTGCAGTAGTAGAACTAATCGGCCAAGTTGAGTGCAGAATGTGAGGACATGAAGGGGTTTCTGCCCTCCCCCCTCTTTTCTGGGAATGTCTCAATAAAAAACAGAATCAGCATCAGTTAATATTAATTTACACAATTAAAGAGGGAATCAGGTAACAGGCACAGATGACCAAAACAAGAACCTTATGGCAAAGCTTTAGTAAATCTAGGTCTTTACCAATAAAACCCAAATAAACTAACCTCCCATTTTCCTTCTGAGTGCTACTCCAGTGGAGATAACACAGATCTTCCCCAACTCTTAGAGGCGAAAAGTGCTGCGGGAGATGGTTATTTTTGTGTTAGACTCATTTGTAAATGATGACTTCATTTGTGGGCGCTGAGTTAGCACAGAGGTTGATGTTGTAAAGTAAATGAAAATGTTCTTTAACTGCATCTTTCTGAAGGCATCAATACTTTGCAACATCAATGTCTCTTTCATTCAGGAAAAACTGCAGGTCATGTTTCAGCTGAGCAGTCCTTCGCTGACATTTCCCAGCTGAAGTCTCTAATGGACTGAAAGTGGAGGGAATTTTCATATATTTGTTGTTGGAGCGAGCTTTTGTATAGAGGACTTCAAGATGTCACATAAATATTGCAGGCTCTTATTGATTTGTAGAATAGGAACTACCCAGGCAAAGAGCAAGGAAAGTCCCTTTACACCAATAAAGCCCGGTATTGCTTCTCAGCTGGATTAAAGTGGAGTCACTTAAAAGAGGAGAAGTGATTTCGTTCTTTATGACCTTACTGCTAAAAACAGCTTAAGGAAATTATCTGTTTTGTTGTGCATCCACACCAGCTTGATTCTCTAGCAAATATACCAGTCGTTGTGCACTCAGTATTACTCTGTACACCACAGCTAGTGGTGTGTCTGCCAGGCACCTCTTTGTTGCTCTGAAGAGAGGCACTGGCTAACGCACCCTGTTAGATTTAAGAGATTCTCCATGCTCATTTCCAGTACAACAGCCATTTCCTAAACTTTATTTTTCCCACTAGCCCAGTGACTTCCTAACTAACAGTCTTCCATGGACACTAATTATTTTCTGTCAGGTTGGGCTAGCAAACAAGGGACATAATTAGTTGATAGGCTACCAGCTTTACTGGAGGAATTTCCTGAAAGAATCATTCTCCTTTATTCCTGGCCCATGAGGTTTCCCATAAGAAACAGCAGTATGGCCTGGTACAAGCATACTTCAGCTGTGGCAGCATTTCCCAGCTCTGCTAATTGAATTAATCTCCTGCTACGAACATCTAAAACAGCTTCACTAGAGCATTTGCATTCTCAGTAAAACCCGCAGCATCTTCAGATGTCTGGAGCTTATGTGATTTCATAGACTTCCCTCAGGTGCCTTGGATTTTCATGCTTTATCATGAATAGGAAAAAAATCTATTTTCTTTTTGTCACAGCCATCCCTGTGGTTAGAATTTACAAGGAGGGGGTGAGAGGAGATGGGGGAAGGGGATATATGAGTGTACTAAATACTTGAGAAACATCCCCAATACATTTGGACTATTACTGAGCTCCAGGAATGTCATCTGTGTAAATGTTTTTATAACGCTCCTAAAGAAACCCAATTCATCATTTTCTGCAGCAACACAGCTGCACTAAAACTATGCCGCTATATACCATACCAGGTGAAGCACTGCCTACAGGAGAGCAGATAGGAACATACCAAAGGCAAGGACATGTAACATCCCACAACAAGAAAGCATTTCATAAACATGTGTACAAGTGCTTTGCCGAGTGCAAAAGAATGACTGAAATGGGGTTTGAAATGCCACGATGATTTCTGGCACAGCACCGAGTTGGCACATCTCCCAATTCTGTTCAATCTGGTTCTTTATTAGGCTGTGGATATATTGTAATTAGTGATTATACAAGATACTATCTGGTTAAATCCCTCAGCCCGTTTTGTGTTTGCTACATCTTGATGTTTCTTCTGCCCAAATGAACATTCTTTCGGAGGGCACCTGAATAGCGCTGACAAGCAGCTGATGGCTCACAGACCTGGGATCAAGTCTCTGCACCATCCCTGATCTCCTGCATGTGCTCAGACTCCCCCCACTCAGTTGTCTCCACTGCACAAGAGCTCTGCAGCACCAGCCTCAACTTTGGTGGGGAAGACCAGTGAAGTACAGTTAAACATCGAGTTTCCTAGCTATATTGGATGGAAAGATAAAAAGAAAACAATTATTTTTACCATGGAGAAAGATTTTACCGTGGAAATACTAATGGAAATTTGAAGAGCTCTAGAAAGTATCACCATCCATAGAAAGGGATAGTTGGAGGCTAAAATCATGCTCTAGAAGTTGTGCAATTTTTCAAAAAATCTCCAGGATCGAGATGTGCTAAAACAAATTTTTTGGAAGAATATAGAGCCTTGTATATCAGCGACTCCACTGTTTACTGATATACACTATAACCTCGCCCACCAGGTAATCTACATTGTAAGATTCACCAGTCAGGTAAAGTCTGAGCAGACTAATCTTCAAACCACGTTGCTGACCCCCTCTAGCTGCTGGTACCTAAAATACAGCACTCAGCTTGGTACCGGGGTTTTGCTGTGGTTTTCCTTACAAGGAAGAGATGCCAATGCCTGAGCTTGAACACTTGCAAAAATAAATTAAAGGCAGAGAAATATTAAAAAAAAAATCAGATTAAAACTACCAAACCAATGCCCATCTAACTAGGCAAGTTGTAGATCAAATACATTTTTAGGACGCTGGCAGAATTTTAGGGTCAGAGTATACCTTTTTGCAATTTAGGTGGCATGTGCTTCAGCAGCCATTAAAGTGGAGAGATGGGCATGCACTTTCTGGAAGTCAACCATTTTGGGGCATACCACGTTTATTAAAAACACACCCCATTGCAAATTCTACTTGTTAACATTTCTTCGGCGTGCTGGTGAGAGGAAGACAAGACAGCAACAGACAATGGGCAAGGCTTTTGGATAATTACCGATGCAGAGGACTTGCCCCTGGTACCTTTTCAGTGTTTTTAATACAATTGACATCTAATGAACTTACGCATGACTTTCACAGGTGACATTCCAAAAATGCCTTTCGGTCTCATTCACCTCATATACCACATTTAAACACAAACATGCCAGAAAAATTATAATTACAATATTGCAGTAAAGTGTTTTCAAAAATAGCCAGATTTACTATTCTGTTCTGAGGACACGTGCAAAGAAACGAGCTAACTATATACCAGCCCATCTGAACGCTGACTACAGAGTTTATTCATCCCGGTTGCAAAAATCATAAATAGAACAGGAAGGTGAATCAGAGGGTACAGTTTTATGGCTATAATTTTGCTACCCTCTTCAGATCAGATGGCTGAGCTGAAAGAATTAAAGCCCACCAGACATCACACCGCCCGTGTATGCTCAAAATGCTCAGCAAGGATAATACTCAATACATGGCGAACCAAATATTTAAAGGAAGATTTTGTAGGCTACTGTTTCTTATGCATATAACCACACTACGGAGCAGGTTTGAAGAACAAGCCTTAGTTTAAAGAATTCCTGATTTAAGTGCTTAACTGTATAGCTTTAAAATTTTATCTTCCTAGAGTTGCTTTTAACTAGCTGGGGCGTTTGAAATTTACAGCTTCAGCTTCGCTTTCACCTGAATTTCCAAAAATTTGCTGAGAGTATGAGAAAGAAACACTAGTTTTGCTCTGTCTGTGATTCACTCAAAAAACAGCACACAGCAAAATCAGATTCACCAGTAGGCTGCGATTGCCAGTTACTTGACAGGTGGGTTTATTACCAGACATGGCAATTTACAGACACAATCTGACATTTTGAAATGCCTGTTCTCATACGGCTGTAAATTTCTCACTGCAACTTACATTACATTTAGGAAACAATTCAGAAAGGTCTAAAATCAACCAGACTCCAGCTGCTTCAATGTCCCTTAAATCAAGACTATTTTACGTTAAGCAAAGAGCCAATGAATCTGAGGAGTTGGTATTTTGATAAGGAGCTGTTTCTTGTAAGCACGACAGAAAGGCTCGAGAGAAGCAGGTTGCAGGTCTTCCTTCCAGCTCTCAGTTCCTTCAGCTCTCTGCCTGGAAACCAAATGCAAATCTCGGTCACTCTGAAAGTACCAAGGGTGAAATCTCAGCATCAGTGCTAACAGCCCCACTAACTGCAGCAGAGCAGAATTTCACACCAAGCAACGTGAGCAGAGTACAAATATAATGAAGGGGCAGGCAAGTCCTCCCTCCCTCTATCAACACTTGGATCTTGGGATAAAACATCAGTAACAAACAGCTGCCGCTCTCCCAGCTCTTGTAAAAGCACAAGGAGCCTCCTTACTTGGCATAATCCTGCATCATAGAAAGACCAGTCCCTGATCTGGAAGTGCTGCTGCATTGACGTAGTGCTTAAGGATTGACTCAGCTCAAGGATTTCTGAAATCTGTTAAGTGACATTAACCACCAGTGCCAATGCATAAGGTTGCAGTCTTGGTCTTCGTGAAATCTATGACAAACTCTTGCAGAGTTGAGTGGGGAAATAAGAAGTCTTTCTGGTGCAGACTGCCAAGCTGTTCGTAGTCCACTGAAAGGGGGATAATAGCCACATGTGTCTTGGTGGAAGAAGTTAAGTATACCACTACCTGCAGGTGAAAAAAGGCTGGGGATTCATGATTCAGTCTTTACCTTCTATGGCATTATTCAGTCACTTTATTATATGAAATATTATTTGCATTATATTTGTAGTTTACTACGTGACCTGGTTTGAGGAACACAGGATTAATTTCTCTTTCAGTAATTTTACTTTTCAGTAAGGTCTCTTCTAATGCTAAGGAAAACTGCATTTTTAGAACACTCTAGTGTCTGAATTTGTGAAACTATTTACTTTACAGGTAGCTATGCAGGTTTCAAGGTCTCGGTATTTTCAGGCTAGCCAGGTGCAGGGATGACGAGGAGCAAGACCCGGGCACTTGACTCAAACTGGCCAACAGGATTGTTTTGTACCGTGAACGTCACATTCAATATAAATTAGAAAGTTTGCTGAGGAATTTTCCTCTTCCATGATGGCTGCAGTCTGAAGAACTTCTTATCCCAGTGCCAGACCCCTCAGGCCTCCTCTTCTTCCCGAAGCCGTAGCACTTGCAGTGTCCGACATCAGCTGTTCACTGCTGGCAGTGCACAGCGCCATACTGATAGAATTGGACGAGTATAATCCTGGTATATCTTATATTGTTATTGGGATCAATATTGGGTTTTTAGTATTATTAATGTTAATTATTTAGTATTATTCTATTAAATTTGTTTCTATTTCAACCCTCAGGTTTCCTTGTTTTTTCCCCAATAACCCTTCCCACATGGGGAGAGGTCATCGGGTGATACAATAATTGTCAAAATGACAATAAATTGTTGTGGGTTCTTCAAACCATAACACTACCATACTAATATCCTATTGCATTCAGCTTCATTGTCTGGCAATTGCCTACAAAGGACTTCCAGGAATTGGTGCAAGAAGTGGTAAGCTAAGACTACTTCATTTCATAGTTTTGGATCACTAGATGATTGGGTTGCCTTGTCCTTTCTGGAGCAAGGACAGTGGACGACTGTGTTGCCCTGCACTTGTGCTCTGAAACCACATCCTTTAGCTGGGGCAGTAGTAAGACTCAGGTCTTCATTTGCACAGCGCTCAACGAAATGAGGGCCTGATGCTTGGGAGGGTTTGTGGAGCACAAAGTGCCACAGTTACTATCTAGTGGGTGTATTTCATTAGGAGTTTTATGAGAGTCAGCATCACTTACCTCATTTGGCATAAGGAAATAAAGCACTAAACATAAAAGGAACATCTACTGCACTCCTCACCTGCCTTGGCTCACTGCAAGGCACCTCCTGGCTGTCTCTGGGATAGGGGGAGGCAGTGGTGCTCCCCAGGCTCGAGGAGAGGCTGAAGGACTCCTCTGAGCTCTGGGCAATCTTAGACCTGCAGTTCTGACTCCATTGCAGGCTCCTTTCAAGCTGGAGGTGATCATTAAATATCTCCGTATCTCTGTTTCCCCTCTATAAAACCACGAGAGCATTTCCCTCCTCCCATGCACTTTCTGCCTCACCTACTTTACGACTCTAGTTCCTCAGAAAAGGGCAACCCTTTCTGCAGCATTTGTAGCACCACTGAATCCAAATTGTGACTGGTCCCCTAGGTGATACTTTAAAACAAATACCAATAGGAATCTTTCATAAACAGTTGACTGATGCCCCCCCTCCAGGTACCAGGAACGTGCTGCAGCCATCCCCCAGAGCCTCCCCAGACTGCCACAGCAAATCCAGACAAGATGAAGCAGAAAGCAACAATTGATATTTCAAGGTAAAAGCTAAGATGCCAAAATTTGCCTTCCTGCCAAATGAAGAAGAGATACATTTGCAAATTTCTATAAAAGAACATGTATGAAGATCTGCAATGCAAAAATCCCATGTGCAAAGTCCCAGGACTGCAAATTATAAAGAACTTTCTTCTTTTCTTTTTGTTTTTTCCCTTCATGCTAAAAAAAAGGGGATTTGAACACAAGTTCTTTTCAACTGAGGTCAGTGTGTAAAACACTGCTTTCTGCCGCAGACCCAGGAGTACCCTGCAAGAGGATCCTAGAAATAAATATGCTTCTGCAAAACCCTCCAGCTTTGATAAAATAACATTTTGACTGAATTGTTATTTTACCCACAGTGTTCTCACTAACTCTGTTCCAGCTACAATTAAGTTAAAAAACATTACATCTCCAAACCTTTCTCCTGTTCTGTAAATGTCATAAAGAATTTAAAAAAACACCACAGCCTTTTTTGTTCAATTCTTTTGTAAAACACTATTAAATCTGCATTCTCACTTTATAGTACAGTTAGAAGCAATTTCATTAAAGTATTTATGATTATGAAGGGCATAATATGAAAACGATCCATCTCTCCTTTTAATATCTTTATCAATGATCTGGATGAGGGGATTGAGTGCACCCTCAGTCAGTTTGCAGATGACTCCAAGTTGGGTGGGAGTCTTGATCTGCTTGAGGGCAGGATGGGTCTACAGAGGGATCAGGGCAGGCAGGATCAGTGGGCTGAGGCCAATGGTATGAGGTTCAACAAGGCCAAGTGCTGCGTCCTGCACATGGGTCACAACAACCCCATGCAGCACTACAGGTGTGGAGAAGAGCGGCTGGAAAGCTGCCCAGCAGAAAAGGACCTGGGGGTGTTGGTCAACAGCTGGCTGCGTATGAGCCAGCAGTGTGCCCAGGTGGCTAAGCCAGTGTGCAGCATCCTGGCTTGTGTCAGAAAAAGTGTGGCCAGCCAGGACTAGGGAAGTGATTGTCCCCCTGTACTCGGCACTGGTGAGGCCCCACCTCAAATACTGTGTTCAGTTTCAGTCCCCTCACTACAAGAAAGACACTGAGGATCTGGAGTGTGTCCAGAGAAGGGCAATGAGGCTGGTGAAGGGTCTAGAGCACAAATCTTATTGGGAGCGGCTGAGGGAACTGGGGTTGTTTAGCCTGGAGAAAAGGACACTGAGGCTAATCGCTCTCTACAACTACCTGAAAGGAGGTTGTAGCGAGGTGTGTGTCAGTCTCTTCTCCCAAGTAACAGGCGACAGGACAAGAGGAAATTGCCTCAAGTTATGCCAGGTTTAGATTCGATATTAGGAAAAATTTCTTCACTGACAGGGTTGTCAATCATTGTAACAGGCTTCCCAGGGGAGTGGTTGAGTCGCCATCCCTGGAGGTATTTAAAAGATGTGTCGATGTGGTGTTTGGGGACACAGTTTAGTAGTGGACTTGGCACTGCCAGCTTAACAGTTGGACTTGATGACCTTAAAGGTCTTTTCCAACCTAAACAATTCTATGATTCTATAATACAAGAACAGGAGTTCAAGCAATGAAATTACCAGCATGCCAGTGTCAATCAAATGAAAGATGCTACTTTACACATCACGCGGGCACCTTATGGAATTTCCTATTGTAAGGTATTGAAATGTCAGGTGAGGCTGAATTGAAATGCAATCAGACAGCACAGTTATGAATGGTATGAACATGGCACAAGCATGGAGATGCCATTGCTGCAGTGATACTCATGATGTTTTTTCCTGATGCGAAGGTAGAAGATGGACTTGCACCCCTCATCCATTCCTACAGCAAAAGGTCCATCGTGTCATAATTAGAAAACTGCCCAAGCCTAAGGTGACATTATTTCATGCATGCGCAATTTCCCTGTTTATCACTTCTGAGATGCAAAATTGTTCTTGGCTGGCCTGATTCCAGAGTTTCTATCTTCAAATGCTAATTACACTAGATATTACTGATAGCACTACTGCTACTCCATACAGCAAACTGCATACCACTGTGAAATGAGTAATGAATGTGCAATCAAATCTGGAAGAGAGGGTGTTTTGCAAGCCTTTAAACCTCAATGTATTCCACAAACATAGAAGCAAATTCACAATCAGAAATGCAAGGCATAATCTAAGGCACCGTTCCCTCAACTTTTACATGAAAGTAGATGCTCTCATTCCCTAGGTACACCTTTGGGGCCTCAGATGAGGAAGGTGAGGCCAGGCTGGTATCTGGACAATGCATACTGAAGAAGTGGTTGCACTCCCACTGTATTACAGTGCAGGTCACAGGCAGAAGCTGGACATAGCAGAAAGTGGCGTGCTGCTTCAATGATTAATGCACCTGACTTAGCCAGTATGGAATCAGTGTTTCTAAACTGCTTTTTAAATTCTTGGAGTACTTTGCTTTCCCTGAAATGCAGAAATGAGAAACGATCAGGTTGATTTCCTCTTGTACATTTGATTCCAAAGGATGTAATTTACTTCCTTCCGAAACAGCTATGAGGAGTGTTCAAGAGGGTTAAAACTTCAGGACAGAAGACACAGCACCATCTGGTATGTGAGATGAGGGATGGCAGCCCCTCCAGATGGCAGCTGCAATGAAATGAAGAATCATCATGGTTGCTACACAGCTCTTTACATTTCCTTCTCTACTGCTGATTATGAAGAACCCCCCTGAAGACAAAGTGACAAGCTCTGATGAAAGTTTTCATCACGCCCTCTAAAACAGGGCATGCATTTCATTATGGGGTGGGGAGCTTTATGGTATACATCAACTACAAGACAAATGCATACAAGAAAACAGAGGTGGAACTCTGAAAGTGAGAATCCCTCCAGTTTGCTCAGTATCTGATAGAAACCAGGAGAACAAACGCAACTAGATCAGGTGAAAATCATGATCACACCCACACAAAGCTTTCTTCATTCCTTTAAACTAATATGTGTTCAGCTTCCATACCAGATTAGATTTTTTATGAATCTGCATTCTGGAAAAAGAACATAATGAATTCCTGAAGTATCCAAGCCAATGGGCTTACCTTTCACAGAGGAAAAAAAAATAAAAAAAAATCACAAGCCTAGAATCATGATGTTTGCACGATAATGCTTTGCTTTCAATGCTTGCCATTTTGCTTTCATTACATCATTTTTCGTTAACATGTATTTATGCACACTAAAGATTACATAAAAGTCATTCGGCAAAGATAACACACAGTAGGATTTGGAAGAGTGAAATCAAATAATCCCATCAGCTTTGCATTTAGTACCCAGCTAGAAAAAGGGACAAGATCTACAACATCCTTTCTTGTTTACCTAGTGTAATTGCTTTTGAGCTTTCTTGAAAGTGATTTGCTGAGAAACATTGCTTTCTCTCCGGCAAGGTTGGCTTTCATCCCAATACACAAAGTTCTGTGACCAGAGACAACAAGGGAGATAGAATAAGGCAACCTTAAAGGCCAATGCCTCTGCTACTTCTTTCCCTGTACAAAACAAAATGCAAGTTTCTGATCATCTTTATAAGTCACATGACCAACATTTTGTGGAATAAATGCAAAACTGTGGATTACAGGCTCACAAAGCTCATAATTACAGTAAACATTAAAATCGATTGAAGTGTTATCGTTGAAAGTAAATGTCAAAATGTAAAACTTAACAAGCAGCAGAAAGCAAATTATTGTGAATAACTCATTTTAAATCTACTTTTCTAAACAACAAAAAAAAAGAACCATTACCACTGAACATTTTGGAAGAGAGTGAAGTGGGGTTACTGGTGTTTGCAAACATCCAGCTTCCTACTTGCCCTAATGCCACTGCTGGATTAGAATGAAACTAGAACATGTGAGATTTGTTTAGTTTTTTGATGGAAGCAGCTGGGGGAACAAGAATACCAACAGTTCATGTTTCCCCAGAAATCACAAATCCTGATCCAAAGCTCCTAGAAGCCTGCAGGATTCTTTTCACTGACTTCAGCAGGGCCGGACCAAATCCTTATGCATGCTGTGGCTTCTGAGGCTGGAAGTGCTTAAAGCTTACCCTATTCACGTTTACCGATTTGCTCTGCAGGGAGATGATTTATTTATTGTCTCAAAATTCTTCTTCTGTTGTTTAATACAAGTAGTTTATCATTGTATTGAGGAGTTCACTGCAGGCAAGAGAGAAGGCAACAATGCCTTACAATGCCTCATGAAACTCCTCTTTCTAATGCAGAGAAGGTGAGCTGGAGGAAGCCTTGTGCTGATGACCTGCAATTAGGCCTCAGAGAGGAGGAGGACAGGAGAAGAAAGAAAGAAAGAAAAAAAGAAAAGAGAAAAAAAAAAAAGAACGATGGGTGTCTTAAGAAGAAAATGACAAAGAGAAACAGAGAAGAAAGAAGGTAGAAACAGACACTGAAGTCAATTCTTAGTTATGTTAAATCGTCCTTTCAAGAGTACCAAGTCTGGCAGCAATTTTGAGGTGATCACGATCATAGGAACAAGGAGCTTCTGAACATTTATGCTCAGGCTGGCACAGAGACTGTCCTTCCCTTTTTATGTGACTGGCCAGTCCCCACTAGGCTGATATGGCCAGATTTGGCACTGCAAAGCCTCTTTGGCAAGATTCAGCTTTTGGCAATGAATTGTAGTGATGTTGGTCAGTACAATATGTGATCCCCTCTCTGCCAGCTTATGGCAGAGATTCCTCCATGGACTACATCCCAGATCTACTAGATTATGGGTTTGGCTCAGGTAAAGGTGCTCTTTATCTACATTGTCAAAGCAAGTGAGAAGGTCCAGGGTAGTAGCAGTTGAAAACACAGTAAGTGCATTTTAGGGCTCTTCTGTCTGGAGAATAGCCAACTGAAACTGAATCTCACGAGTATTTTCTAATAAAGCCACATCAGAAACCCAAATGTAAGCTACATCTGGTTATATTTTCCCAGAGAAATAAACTGCATTTGTTCCTTAGGCTATTGCCCCTCAGGATTGTTTCCAGGGTTTTCAAATTACATAAGTAACTACATTCTTCTAAATCTTTGCATCTTCTTCCTAATTAAAACATCTCTTATACTTATCAAAGCAGAGATATTAGTATTCTGGGCCAGCTACCTTTCATTCCTAACAATTCCCTGCGTACCCAGGGAGAAAGCCAGGGTAAGCAAAAGTGGGGGGTAGGGGGGAAGACAGAGAGACGTGCTCCATCTCATATATCCAAACCAAATCTGTTTTAGCAGGTCTTTTCTAAGTGCCCCTTATCCTTACTGGCCATCTCACTATTTTACAAAGCTGTCACCATATGCGCGATATTTGGCTTCAGGGAGAAAACGATCAAGATGAAAGAATTACTTACTCCACTCCTACAAACCTCGTGAATCATTCATGTTCCTTACCTGAATCACAGCCAGCTGCAGTATCTGTCACATTCTGGATTTAAGCCATGTACGACGTAACATTTACCAATGATAATTCAAAATATTCTATTAACCCCCCTTCAAATACACATATTGTGTGTTGGCACACAGTACAGGAAAAAACAATTTATTGTACAGTTCAGCATCTTGCTGAAGTGCCATAGTTTTAGCTGAAAGCTATACAGCCTTCTTTACAGGCAAGGAGTGACTGTTTATTATTTTTCAAAAGCTGTATCTAAGGATAAGACACCATTTTCCCCTGGACTTAAGTAACAGCAGGTTTTAGACTCTCAAATGAAAACTGCAATAGATGGAAACCAGGAGTAAGGAAGCCTGTACCTATGATCAGACTAGCATAATAGGCCTTACCAAGGACACTTATGTATCAATGAACAGTTGTCAGCTATGCAAAATCTCATCTAAAACTCACAAAAGTTGCTGGGAGTGCTGCAAGTTCACTTTGCAAACTATTTAAACTCAGTTCAGCAGAATCTGGATAAAGTTTTATGTTGTGTACCAGGAAAACCAGCACTCCGGAGTATGCTGCGCACACCCCAACATCCCCCTTTAAAAACCAGGTGTATATCCTCAGAAATTCTCCCTCCAAACAAAAATCACTACCCCAAACCAAACAGATATTACTTTACTTTGAGGCTAAGATGTTTTATAATTAAGTTGCGTCCACATTTACATGCCCCAGCAGGTTAATTCTGCCCTGTGCTGGTGCTGGACACATTGCTCCTGCCAGTACAGGTCTCATCAATGCAGAGCGAGGCCAGCACATATTCAGCTACCTAAACTTTGATTGCAGTAATGGGATTACAGTGAGGATTGGTTCAAAGATGAAATAAAGTGTTCGTTTAAAGCCATTAAAAATAGTTACTTTGCTGTCAGATTATTAATCGTCTGTCATAATATTCTTAGAGGTGATGATAAAAAGTATATTTCTGCATAGTCAGAACGCCCTCCTGTCAGACACCGCAGTAAATGAAGCGCCAGCAATAGAAACACTGCCACCGCACAGAAACACTGCCACCTCTTGTTGATTACCAGGCAGAGAGCTGCCAGGCATACACTCAAAACGTGGCAAACACCAGGTTACCTGTTTTAAACCTTAATGACAGAGACATTCTCTAACATGTCTTTATCTCATGTTTTGGGTATAGGCACACATTGTTCTGCTAACACAGGATAATTCATTAAGCCACAGTAACCTGCTTTTTAGCTTGAGGTCTGTTGAACTGGACCTTTTTTCTTTCAGGTGCACAATTTTGATATTTCATTGCTGTAGCACCAGAGACGTCAGCAGTTACTCCTGCTACGAGCAACACAAAAGCAGATTTAGTCCTGGGAGAAAAGGAAAGATGCAGCATGAAATGCTACAAAGCCTAACATGTTTCCTTCACGCATAAGTTGTTGCTAAACCTTCCATAAAAACACAGAACAAAGAAACACATCCAGAGCTGGTGCTGGTCCTCCAGTGCCACGAACACTGAGGCCCCATACCCAAAATCTTCACTGCCTGCCTAAAAACTTCCCCCCCAGACCCCCACAGCCATGGGCAGGCAGGGGCTGGGAGGCAGCACCTACTGTGACTCTTTGGAGACTGTAAAACACATGTTTCTAGTGAAAACTCCAGCATCTCATGTACTGAAAATTAATAATTTCTTTCATATTCTTTGCGAGTCAGTTAATAGCTTCTTTTCCCCCTGATTAATACCGATACGATCATGGTAAGGGTAAGAGTACATTTTATGCCTGGGCTGGTTAATTTTTATTATTATTTTGCAAGGCATCTGGGTCTACTACTGAGGCATCCATGTATTCATTACACTTCAGCGGCACATAACGAAGGTGTAAATGAATACTGCAAATTTGGGGATTCTAGTTCAGTGGGAATAAGAAATTGTGTCAATGGAACAAGTGACCTGTTCCAAATTTCTGGTTATGATATATGGTAGAAAATATAACAACAACAAAAAAAAGAAGTAAGGAATTTTAAAAGACAACAGCTATCTTAAAATAGTATGTCCTCAAAGTAGAGGATAAGAGAAAAATGTTCATTCACTTTGGGTAAGACTTCCACTCTATCAGAAAAAGACTATGTTAAAACTCATCTCCCAAAAGTAAATCCAAACAAACACCACAGATTCAGCTACTGAAAGTCTGAGTATTTTTGATGTACCTCACCATGCTCTGTCTGCACTGGAAGGGGCTATCAACAAATGCCTGTAACACCTTGTCACAGGCCATAAAATCACAGCGATTCTGGTTTCCAAACATTTCTGAACTTGCAAAGCTAGCTCTTCAGCAAAACTGCTAGGTTAAAATATTGATTTTTTGGGAGGGGTACTTTGCCCCTCCACTTGCAAGCAGCGTTAGCAGGCTGATTCAAACAGAGCTAAGAAGGAAAATAAAGTTTGCTGACAGCAAACACCCAACGACATGCATTGCTGTTTGAGGAAGGAAACCACCAGAAACAGAGAAACTGCTACCTCCTCCAACAGCGTATTTTTCATACCCTCACTGGGCAGCTTGCTCGCAGACCTCTGCTATCTCTGGCCTCTAACACACCACATGACAGAAGCCTGCCATTTCTCACTTCTTCACAGAAGCCCTAAAATAACCACAGAGTGGCCCAATCATAGTGCAGGTTGCTGGGGTGCCTGTTAAACTTTGAAAGTGCATTTTTACCTATCCTTCTCTCCTCAGAAAAGCCCCAAGAACCAACCAACCACCCACCGCACCCCCCCCACACCTTTGGGACCAAGTGCTGCTTTATACCCTTTTCCACTAGCAAGGGGGACCCAAATCCCCGGCCTCATGCCATGTGGTGAAGAGATGGCCACCAGACCCAGGCCTGACTGACTTACATGCTTGCGCCTTTCCAAGCCCAAATCCTCCATGGATGTGATGAGCCAGGTTGGGAGAGGTGGGAGGAAGGCAGATGTCCTCAGGATGTCAACTCGCAGGCCCGCATGAGGCTCCCCTCAGGTGCCCACTGAGGGGATGGCACTCCCCAGGCAGCCCCTACCACTCATGAGCATGCCAGGAACCCTTCCCATGGCACCCACATCTCCTGCCTGTGTGATAGCTGCTCTGAGGGCTGAGTGAGGGAAGGTGCACACCTGAGCCCACTTGGGCAATCAGGCAATCAAGCAAGCTGGGACAGGCCCCACACCTGCACCTGCTGCTGCACCACACCTGCACACGCACCCCCTCGTGCTGCTACTGCACCCATACCACCTCCTGCACCCACACCGCCTTCTGCTCCCCCATCACCTCTTGCACCACCTCCTGCTGCTCCACACCACTTTCTGCTCCTGCTCACCCTCCTGCATCTGCACCCAGAAATCCTGACTCCATACAATGAAATTCAGACAAAAGCTATCCTCAAGCTAGACAGTTGGAGACCACCAGTGACCTGAGGTGCCTCTGCCCAGGGAGAAACCCACTCACCAGCTGGCTGTCCCCTAAGCATGTCCACTCAGTGGCGTTCTCGCAGTGGCTGGGGAGCACTGCTGGCAAAGCAGCTTGCTTGCTCGTACAAAGGAAACATGGGGTCTCGAAATATGTGAATTACTACGTTTCTCTTTTGCATTTCTCTGCATTCAGATTTTACCTTGAGAAGCACACTGTACTTTGTGTTACTCTAAACTGCAATTAACTATGAAAAATGACATTTTTTTAGTCATCTCTGCTGACATGTCTTAACCTCCTTAATACATATGTAATTCTTATCTCCCTCCTGCACTTTCATTAACTTGACTGCCATGACAGCAGCCACAGGGAATCCCCAGCCTCTCCCCGGTCCTGCGAAGACGCAGCTGGGGCTCTGACACAACCAGAGAGGCCATGCGGCAAAGCGGGTCCAACAGCCCCTGAAACCCACCCTGATTTGAGGGTCCTTTGCAAATGGACTGACTATGATGCCATCACAGAGTGGTACTGCTCGTTCCCTGACTTAGAAAAAAGAAAAGTAAACGCTAATGAGCAGAAGCAGTGCCATCATTTCAGGTCTATGTTATTAGTCAAACTGGTAATCAAATACCTCATGGAGGTCTGCTTACCTTCTTTTTGAACACACCCAACAAACAGGTGTTTGGGTCTCTTCTGCACATCCATGATTTGAGGGATCAAGAAACGATCTCACAGGTTGAAGCTGACAGAGGTCAAACCACTTATCTAACTGAAAAATAATATTAAGATCTGTAAGCAGAAGGAGTTTTGGTTATTAAAAAAGTCTTTGGGCTGGTGGGAAGGGGCATAACAACTTCCAGTGAAGTTGTTCTTGAAACAAAATTCAATTTAAGAATAATTTGCAGTTTTCTGTTTGTTAGGGTTTTTTTTTATACCAGGCTAGTCAACACTGGGAAAAATGGTCCAGGAAAACAATAGGTTATTTGTGTCTTCAAGTCAAAAATAAACACTTCTATGGATTTATGTAGTTAAGCACAAGTTATCAGGCTCCACACAGACCTTACTGGATGAAATTCAGTAACTGCAGCATGCAGAGGGTAAGAATAATGGTCTCTGCTGGCCGCGAGAGCCATGCACTGATATCACAGCAAGCTTGCTCTCTGGCACCCCTCTACAAAGCAGCTCCTGATCAGATTAAACACCTTTCCCATCAGCTGGGCGGTCCGTGCTGGGCTGGGTGAAACAGGGCAGTGTTCTTGCCCAAATCCCATGTTGCTGTCTTCTCCCATCTCACTCCTCCTCCTTCTATCCCACACCACCAAGGAGCATCAGGACCTCAGGTTTCTGTGGGACACGGCTGTGGTGCGTGGGCTCCCCACAGGCTACACCCCGGTTAGGCAGCAGCGTGGCACCGACAGCTCCGCAGAGAGAAGCAGCCAGCACTGAGGATGCGGAAGCCCCATCATGCGTGTTTTGCAGGGTGGTTGCTCTGGCGTGGAAGAGGACTGACCCTCACGTGCCATGAAGGGAGCACGTTACCTGCTCTCCCGGAGTGCACCTCCCAGTTCGGCTTCCCCCAAATCCTGCTTGTGTGCTGTGAGGAGTCACAGCGATGGGAGCTGAAGCTGTGCAAGTGCTGGCAACCAGGAGATTCACTTCAAAAGTGCTCTTGTGACCCCAGCTGAAATGCTCATGTAGATGTACCCAGAAACACTTTCAACATGGAAATGAATTAGAACTGGTTGAATTAGTCTCTGTGAATAATTTAGCCGCTACATTTTGCATTAATTGTTGAATAATTTATTCACAAATACATTTTCTCCATTATTTGACCTCTGCTAAAAAGTAATGAATGCTATTTGGCAAATAATTTACTGTACAATATTTATATGAATACATTAATTCTGAATATATTTCCCTATTATCCCATTACTTATAAATTGTCTGTTTGAGTGATCTCAGCATAGACAGCAGTCAGCCATCTTTTATAAGTCATTCCTATTGCCTGGTCTAGTTCATTCTAATTCAAGTGTCTCAGTGCATATTCCAAAATATTTCAGTCTGTTCTGGGCATGTTCCTTCTGGATAAAGCCTGGAAACCTCTTGGAATAAGCACAGTGATGTGCAGGAGGTGCAATCATGGGTAGCTGGACAAGGCGTGAGCAGCAAACATGGGAAATACTCAGACAGAGTTTTTTTGGGAAGGCATATGTGAGTATCAAAAATCTCACTGAAATTTGACAGGGACTAAACATGTAATTCCAATGCTCTTAAGGAAGCCATGGCCTTTGCTGAAATCCTTTTTATCTCTGTAGCACAATGACACAACTTACTCTTTATTTCAGGCCAAGGGTAGCAGACTTCACACAGTTAAGAGTCACAGTCTAGAAGATGGACAAAACCCACGCTGCGTTACAGATGTCTTGTTACTTGGGTATTTAGGATTAGCGGGTGGGAAATTGGCTGCAAATATCTGCTTGAAATACACAACACACTCCTCGGAAACCTCTCTGAAAACAACCTTTGCTCTCTCCTCTTGGACATAAGCAGCACACCAACACACCACCAAGAAACTGTGCTGGATTCAACTCTGCCTTCAGGACAGCTACAGCAATAGAGAATCAGCAAGGTACTCCTCTGCATGTTCAAATACCTAGACAATACACAGCTGAAAGGATATTTGGTTCACAAATTCATGGCAAACATATCAAACTTACTTTCTTCTAACCATGCTTTCATGACTTTCAGTCCAGCAGTTCTCCTAGACAAAAGCAACAGGTCAACACAAGCTACGTGAGCCCTGTGGCTGGAGGGCTCCACATGACAATTTTGCTGCAATTCTCAGAATGAAGCAATGCAGCAGCAAAGCCAGGCAGAAGTTCTGCAGCATTTTGTCACCCTTTACTTGCCACTTTTTAATGAAAAGCTGAAATATTAGAAATTCTTTACTGCTAAATTTGCTTAACCAAATTGATGGTTAAAGGCAAGAGTCCCCAGCTATTTTCAATCACACTGACAGCTGATTTTTTTTTCTGGGGGAGGACAGCATATTTGATATCAATATTTAACAAAAACCATCCCTGTAAACATGAAGACTGGTAATTTTGAGCCTCTTCTGCATTTAACAAACAAACTGCTTGTTGGGCTGGCATTGGTGGACTTGTGATTTTCCATGTTCATAAATCAATCAATCATCTGGGACAAGGAATGTAATCAAAGGGATTCACACTTTTCTAAGCCACTTTTCAGCAGCGCTACGTGTGGAAACTATGGAGTTTATCCATGATGCAACAATGTACTCGGTGGCCTAGTGTTCTCTGCTGGGAAAGGAAGCACAGGAAAATCCTTGTACTCTGTAATTTAATACCACTGTTGCACATTGAAACACCTCAGACTGCACTTCTGGGAAAGGTTATAAAGAAGAGACGGAGCACTGTGTACATTTGGGATGATTTCATCTCCTTCATCCAGAGAGTAAATGTTGACTGAGACAAGACCTTTATCCTGAAGGGATCATATATATTCTCTGCCTTTCTTGTACCTTTTCCATGCTGTGTCCTGAGCAGAGAAAAACAATCGTTTCCTTCCCAGATTTTGAGCTTCTCTTGCCCTGAGTTTGAATAGATACCTGCTTTCACACCATAGCCAACGCTTCTCAGGAACTGAAGAGCTCCCCCTGCCCCTTCCCTTGTTTTTTTCTGTTTCTTTTTTCTTTTTCTTTTCTTTTTTTTTTTTTTTTTTCTTTTTTTTCCAAATGTAACTGTTTAATGAAAATTTTTTCACTTTCCTGTAAGGAACAAAAATCAGTCCTTCTGGTGAACCACTATCTGGAGAAGACTTGCTCATATACTGTCTAGAGCCATGCAAGAGAAAAAGAGCCATAAAGCTGTAGATTGTCACTGCAGTTCATTCAAGATGCTTTTTTTTTTTTTTTTCCTCCCTAGGAATCCCTTCCCATTCCAATAAGAGTTCATACGATTTATTCAAGTTCAGATGGAAAAGATTATCTATCCCCCATACACTCATAGATGGACTTTGTTGCAAGTGATGATTGCCAGCTTGCAGCCTGCTCTGAACATAGACACAAGGCTAAAAACTTGGAGGGCCACCTCCAGTACCATCCCTTATACGTATCATGGAGTGCATAATTAGATGACAGATCTTGACCTTCACACAACAGGAGTCAGGTGTATTTTTCACTTATTTTCCTTCCCATGCATTGCTTTTCTAGTCTTTGTTACTTCAGTTTTAATTCATCGTGTCCATTATTCCCTTCTAAACAATTTATCTTATAACTTATTTGCAGATGGAGGAAGCTGAGGAGAGGCAGAGGGATTTGCCACTCTCATTTTTGCACTGCTTGCTTACACCTACAGGGTGCTCCTTTTTCATGCTCATTCTCTCATGTCTCTTTCAATTATAGGCAGTTTTCTTCAAAATGTCATCTCTAAGTACTTTTTCAAGGAGAGGCTAGCTGCTTTTTCTTCCCTGCATTCCTCTCTTCCAAAGATACCATTAATGGTATCCTTTGGGATACCTTAGGATTACCTTAGGATGCTTTTCCCCTAATACAGACTATTATCTATTTTCTCAGTTTCTTATTCCCTGTATTGGGTTTGTGTGGCATTCCCCAGAAAATATTTTTTCTGATTTACAATATCTACATAAAGCTGCATTTGTTGGAAAATTCGTACCAGTAATAAAGGTCACAAAACAGGTGTTACATACAAGATAATATAGATCTTGAGATACTTCAGTAAAAAGGGATACATTTCACTGACAATAAATTAATTTCTTACAGTTGTTCAATTCCATTTGCTCCCAGTCATGGCTACAAATGATAACTGAGGTTCCTGGCTACATCACAAAATAGTCTTTTTTATAAACCAGAAATGATTGCAGAGGGGTGAGCAATTTTTTGGCTGGGTTTGCTTGACCTGATAGTGCTCACTCTCACAGTGGCCATGATCATGGACAGTGTAACATCATGTAACATCTCATTCCCCCAGTAACCAGAAAATATGATTATCCACTTCTTTACCTGGCACAAGCAAATTCTGGGCTAGGAGCTTCATTTAGTAAACAGCCAGAATTACTCAGCCCTCATTTTTCAGTAACTAGGTCTTTTTCCAGCTTTATTTTTTGAAGATACTGAGGACAAGTAGCCATCAGTCTCTTGAGAAGCTTCCTTACTTCCTGGGAAGGTCAGGATGCCCTTGGTCCCCACTGCATCGAAGCAGGAGGCTTCAGAGCACTCAGCATCTATTTCTCCTTCCCACATTTGTCTATGTCCTTCCTTGTTCTCCCACAACTCTATCACCTGGGATGGTTTTGACAATTCTTTCCTACATGCTCAATCTGATTTAGTTTCCTTATATTTCCCCAGAGACTTGAATTGCTGTTCATGCCCCATTTGGTTTCCTTTTAGAGAGAACACCACTCAGTGTAAATGTAGTGTCCCCAGCCCCAGGAACAGGAAGAGAAGTATGGAGCAATTTCAAGGCTGCTCAACTTCTTTGGCTCTTACTTTGTTCCCTTTCATACGGCTCTTCAAGGAGGATCCCCCACGAGACCTACAGAATTTAGATGGAGCACCTATTTGATTTCCCTCATGTCATGCATTCTTGACAGGATAGCAACAGTTTCTCATTACCTTCAGGAAGACAGGCACTACTCAAAGCAGTGGGAGCAAATGTTTTGCCCATGTCTAAAAGCACTGAGATGAGAAATGCAGGTCTTCGATGTCCCACTTGATTTGCAGATATGTGCAGCTCGCCTTGTTCTGCGGTCTGGCCTTTTCCTCTCTACTTGTGCTTAGTCTGCTGTGTATTTTGCTTCAGTAATACAGCAAACACCTGAAGTGCCATGTGATAGATGGCATTAAAGAGGCTTATTTACAAATGTTCACATTTTCCCAGGTCAAATTTCCTGATCCAAGATGGAAAATAGGGTGGAGCCTTTTAATAAATACCAAACCGGTAACTGGTATGTTCCTAATTAAGGCCAGGCCCCTACTGCTCTTCTGGGCTGCTCTGCCAACCCCATAAACCGTTGGTGTGAACAAGCTGGATTGAAGCATTTTGGAGAAGAACATGCTTCTCTTGCAGGCAGGCTTTAGAAATGTAAATGTATGTAGGAGGATCTATGCTTCAGGCTGGCTCCTCTAAACAGAACAACTTTTAATTAATTTTTTTAAATACTGCCACAGGCTCCTCTTAAATTGATGAGAAGTGCATTCTACTTTCCTTTGCAGAAAGGCATTGTATATTACACTTAATCTGATTGGGGGG
>NW_009648960.1:3510579-3523000 GCF_000708025.1 Charadrius vociferus
GGGGGGGGGGAAGCAAGCTAGCTGTGCTTCTAGGGGCTTTAAATACATCCTTTTAAACAGTGTTTGAACAGAATAGTGTTTATATCAACCCACTTTAATATGAGGTAAAGCACACTTGAACAGTCATTTTAAAACACCACACAATTATTATATTATTGCAGCCCCCTTGTTATGAAGACACCTTACAGGGGAAAAAATTTCTGAGCAAAACCTGCTGTCACCAAATTGTAATTCACTGATTCTGAAAGTGTTAAAGAATTACAGCAATGGAGATTTAAGTTTATCCACCAAGGAAATGAGCCTTGAAACCTGTATCACAATGTATTTGGTTACAATTTCAGTTCTGAGGGAAATTATATTAAAAAAAATCACATAAATCTTTTCAAATAAGGAAAGATATACTGGAGAATCAGGATGGGATTATGTCTCCTGGCCATTACTTCCATCCAGAGGACTTTATTTTGGAAAGCAGATGAATAACCCTACCCACATGAGCAATGAAAAGCCAATTCATCACTTTAAATCAATGGTCCCAGTGGATGTAACTGAGCCTTGAAAAAAGGCCCCTAGGACTACACTGTGCTGGTGAAGGCTGCCCTGGTTACAGTGGTTGGGCAAAGCAAGGATCAGAACCTCAGCCTCGTTCTTTTTCCAATTTACTATATTACATGTTTGTTCGCTAATGGAAGAAGGTGTGAACATAAAGACTGCCATTAATGAGAGAGATGAAATTGTAACCCAGCCTTGTAGTGTGGGTATTTGTCCCATGTAAACAAAACCAAACCCAACATTTAACTGAGGACTCTGACGCACTCCCCTCAAAGAGGTCAAGACAGGCAGCATGAGGAGATGGTGAAGAGAAGGTTAAAACTGAGATAAAGCTATAAGTAACCGTAAGTGTTTAGGAGAAGCATCCCACTATGTGCCCAAGCTGTATGTGTCATAGCAGGGAGAAATGGACTGAAACTAAAAAGAGGAAATTGTAATTTGTGTTAGGTAGTATGACTAATTGATCACTAAGGAACTGCAATAATTTGCCAAAGGATTTACAGGCATCCAAGAAAAGATGAAGCACTTACAAGTGTGTCGTGCCGAGGAGAATCCTTCATTTTTGCAAATGGCCGAACAGTGGCATTCAGGAGTATTTAGCCAGGTCTATTATTTGTTTCATGTTGGTGGCCTCTGTCACATGATACTGAGAAAAACAAGGAAAGGTTATATTTTGTTGCTGCTTTTGTGTTTTCCTTTTTCCCATTAGCTTCTGAGCCGTAAGACCTAGGGCACTTTGGGGTATGTGGTGTCAACTGGGGAATTCTTAAGGTAACTGTTGCTGCAAAGTGCTGAAAATCTGGGCCCTTTTCTATACTCTCAGTCCCACCTGAGCTTTTACTAATTTCTTCAAAGCAAACTTAGGCCATGACTCTAAACAGCTATGCACAGCACAGTTGACAGGTTAATACCATGGAGGCTGTCAGATTATCCTATAAAGTATAACACCAGTAGTTCACAAGACGTCCACATTGGTATATACTTTTCCCAGTGCAACATGACATCAAACCTTACCATCTATAGCCCAAAGACCAGTAGAAAATGAAGATAACAAGCAGCAATAAAGAAAGCCTACCTTCCTGGAAAAATATGGCACTTGTTTCACACTGACCAGCATAAGGTGCACGAAATCTGCCTGGCCCTGCTCATTTGGTCAGATCTTCTGAACGGAAACCTACAGAACCACCTCCTACCTCTTAGAGAAGGATATTGATTAACTCATTACAGAAGCATCCTACCTTCTAAAATCATGAAAATCTAGAACAGTTCAAACCTCCTCACTAATGATTACAGGAGTTTTAATCACTTCCATTTTGCAATTCAAATTGGACATAACACTTGAACACCTATAATTATCTTTATGGAAGTGAAGATTTTCATTATGTTAAGGCACTTTACATATATCAGGCAGAGAAATTGCAAGATTCAGGGACCAAAAACTGAAAATGTACAGACTGATTCAAAGCAAGATTCACAATTCCAGTGATGAAGACAATTAACCACAGGAACACAGGAATGTGATGGATTCAACTCTGCTGTAAGTCAAGATTTGACGTTCCCAAGGGTCTGTTGTAGCTCACACATAAGACAGGAGCAAAACAGGAATTAATAAATGACATTTTTCGTTTTGTATTATATATGGCGTCCAAACAATTGCAATGGCTCCTCCTGCCTTTACTGTTAACAAAAGCTGCAATTGTTATCATAAGCAGTCCATGTTTAGGTGCCTCATCATAGAATAGACTTTAAAGGAGGAAGTGATATTGTTAAATATTGTTAAAGTCTAGCGCTCAGCTGGTAACACCAGTGTGTGGCATACAGCTAGTTTTAAGATTAAATTGTAAAATTGGTATGTAAATACCTTACTATCATTCGCAATTTAAAAAGCAGCCAGTAGGACAGGAACCAAAATAACAAAAGATATGAGCTGTAATTGTATCACTAGGCTTCCTTTATATCTCTAATAAAGTATTGGAGTTTAGTTTCTGCTGAGAGGAGGAAAAGCTGATACTACTCTGGTTGATGCTGCAATACAAAGGAAGCAGAGAATCCTCATCTGTAGATAACAGAGACATAAGCTCTAATGAAGACATGCTTTAAAAAAAAGAACCCCCTTCCAGTCTAATAGCCTGAAGGCACCTTAACTAAAATGTCTGAGAATGAAAACCGATCTGTTTAATTAATGCTAAGCCCTAATCGTTAACAGCAATTACATAACAAAAACTATCTCAAGACAGGGATTTATGCACTAGGAAATTAGGTACAGTAGACAAAACAATAATTAAAGAGCTGAACACACTTGCTTCTGAAACACAATCTAGTACATTTACGCTTGTGTAAATAAATGCAGAATTGTGCCTTTCAGCTGTGGCACAGACAAACCATCTGGGCTGGTGATCTACGTGATGTTGGACTTTATAGAATCATAGAATGGTTTAGGTTGGAAAGGACCTTGAAGATCATTGAGTTCCACCCCCCCTGCCATGGGCAGGGACACCTCCCACTAGACCAGGTTGCCCAAGGCCACATCCAGCCTGGCCTTGAACACCTCCAGGGATGGGGCCTCAACAACTTCTCTGGGCAACTTCTCTGATTCCAGCACGTTACCACCCTCAAAGTGAAAAATTTCTTCCTAATGTTTAATCTATACCTGCCCTCTTCCAGTTTAAAGCCATTCCCCCTCATCCTATCACTACATGCCCTAGTAAAAAGTCCTTCCCCAGCTCTCCTGTAGGCCCTGTTTAGGTACTGGAAGGCCACAATAAGATCTCCCCGGAGCCTTCTCCTCTCCTGGCTGAATAGCCCCAACTCTCTTAGCCTCTCCTCAGAGGAGAGGTGCTCCAGCCCTCAGATCATTCTCGTGGCCCTCCTCTGGATGCACTCCAGCAGGTCTATGTCTTTCTTCTGTTGGGGACTCCAGAGGTGGACACAGTACTCCAGGTGGGGTCTCATGAGAGGGGCAGAATCACCTCCTTTGACTTGCTGGCCACACTTCTTCTGATGCAGCCCAGGATACGGTTGGCCTTCTGGGCTGCGATCGCATATTGCTGGCTCATCTTGAGCTTCTCACCAGTCAGCACCCCCAGCTCCTTCTCCTCAGGGCTGCTCTCGATCCATTCTCTGCCCAGCCTGTATTTGTGCTTGGGATTACCCAGGCCCATTTGCAGGACCTTGCACTTGGCCTTGTTGAACTTCATGAGGTTGGCATGGGCCCACCTCTCCAGCCTGTGCAGGTCCCTCTGGATGGCATCCCTCCCCTCCAGCGTGTCTACCTCGCCAAACAGCTTGGTATCATTGGCAAACTTGCTGAGGGTGCACTTAACCCCACTGTCCATGTCGCCAACAAAGACGTTGAACAGTACAGGTCCCAGTACTGACCCCTGAGGAATGCCACTCATCACTGGTCTCCACTTGGACATCGAGCCGTTGACTGCAAGATCCGTGACGTTCACTGCAGTAGTTTGCTTCTATGCCCATGATGAACCTAGAAGCTGCTATTTCCCATGCTTTTCCTATAACTGGTTTGACTTAATGGGTCACTGAGTTGGTGTTTTGAGTAGCATGAGCCATAGCAGAAAGGAGCAGCTGCTCACAGTTTCTTCTGAAGCAGCAATGAGGAGGCATCAAATGAAGTCAGGAAGTAACAAATTCAGAATACATGAAGGGAGATACGTACTTCAAATATTGCAGAAGGCTACAGATACTGCAATTTACAGAGATTCCAAAAGTGATAAAATATTAACATCATGGATGCAAAAGGAAATGTAATACTTCTGAGTCAGAAGTTGGAGCTGCAAATGCCAGAAAACAGCATGAAGACTGAGGAAGTGGGGAATGACTGCCTTGTTCCTGAGGTCTTACCCATTCCTGTTGCCTGATGCTGGCTATGGCTCTACACAAGACACAGAGTCCTTTCAAGGGCATCCTTTTACTTGGAGATTTTGAGATTGGGCCTGTCTTTTATTCTTCTTCCTCTTTTTTTTTTTTTTTTTTTTTTTTTGTCACAACCCACTATAATGCTTTCAAACAGCTGAGTAACGTGATTACTTGGCGGATTTATGCAATTTCATGGCAAATGGCAAACACTGGAGTCTTTTGCCTCACCAGTGGCACACTTCCAACTTAATTACACCTTGAGCCCTTTGCCTTCCACTGGTGCAAAGCTGAGAGATGCTCTTCAGATGGAAAAGGTGACAGCTGCAGTGAGCTCCGCTCTCCTGGTAGGGCTGGAACTGCTGACTGCCTGCAGCTAAAATGATCACATCTCTCCCTTGCACCAGAACAAATTATGCATGATTACTGGGCTCCTGCAATCTTGGCTCCCTAAGCTCTTCTTAAAGGAGCATGTCTATCTGCTGGTACAGCAATCTTCACTTCCAAATATCTGCAGTGCTCCCATGCTCTCCCTTTTGCTCCCAGCACCTTTGTTCCCAGACACCATTCTCCCTCCTTTAAGTCCAAGTCTAACAGAAAAGACTGAGCCGTCCAAAAGCAAACAAACCAAATGGATCATTTTCTTGTCTGACTCAGATCTCTGCAATGTGCAAAGCTTACACCTCCTGCTGACTGGTGGTCCCCAGGCATCAAGCTTCAGCAGTGTCTCTGAGAGATATAATATCTGATGTTATCAAGAAACTGCTGAGCTGCCGTGGCTGATACACTACCCACAAAGCAGTCACTTCCACCCAGCCTAAGGCACCACCCTGGTTTAGCTCACTCACTCCCTTCACAGCTCTTAAAGACGCTTGCCCAATTTAGGTCATTTGGCCAGAACCGTTTGTCTCAGCTCACTATGTAAGGCAGAAGCCCTTCCTCTCCCTCTCTCTCTGCCTATAGTTTCTCAACCTCTCCCCTTCCCCCAAAAAAAAATCAGAGCAGAATTTTGCTCAGTCCATCTTCTCCCTTCTGTCTCCTGCTCCCCGTTCACAGCACAAAAGCTTTCCTTTGTCAGATTTGTTGGCCTGTGACTGACAAGCAATTACAATAAGTAATTTCATTTCAGTAGAAGATAATAAAACGTGATACCATAACTACCCACAGAGCCTCCAAAGTATTCATGTTCACTCTAATAACCTGGTGAGATGCTGTTAATCTTGACAGAGGCTGCCCAGCAGGTGCTGGGGAGCTGAATTTTCATATTCTTTCACTGTTTGCTGATCCTTCCACAGGGAAAGCTCCAAGCTGTTAAAATGCAATGGCCCTGCTCTATTTTTTAATTACATTTAGTTTATTAGAGGCACAATCAGATGCATAACTAATCCTGGAGCCTGCCCTACCTTACTGAAGAGGGAAAGGGAGGTCTGACTCATTTAGGCTCTCTCAATCTTGGATGCGAGGAGCGGTTTCCCTCTGGGAGACAGAGGCATTGAAGGGGAATATACGGCGGAGGGGGAACTCTGTTGTTTTCAAAAGTGGATGATTTTTACTGATACTTCCCTCCCCTGCCCAGGGACCCCTTCAGTGCAAGTTGCCTTTGTTTTCAGATATTTCTCCTACAGTCAAGATGTGTCAAGGAAAGATCGGTGCTGATTTGCCATTTAAAATTCAGTCTGTCTGTCCCCTCAGGACCAGAGAGCAAATAAGCTGTGTATGGGTGAGGGGACAGATGCACTTGGTGCCAAAGAATTACAGGCCCCCCCTTAGTAAAAATGCATTTACCAACACTGCAGAAACAACATTAAGTTTCCCAGAGATTCCACTCCGGGATGCACATCAGCACAAGAGGAGCAGTAGGGAGAAAGGAGATGACAGTAGCGAGAAAGGCGGCAGCAGCAGCTGCCTAGAGATGGAGGCCACTTTGGCACATCTCAGCTGGGAAATTTTGTTCCCCCTTGTAAGCACAGTGGGGGAAGCTGAGGGGAATTAAGCCCTTATGGCCAAGCGTCAGGTACATACAGAGCCTCTGCTCCAAAACGTCCCACTGGCTGTTCAGTATGCCCAACCCTAGGCCCTTAATCTGAGAAAGAAGAATGTGCACCAGAAGCACATCAGTGTCCCAACAGTAAAATGGCGATGCTCTAACTTCTTTGAAAGCCTTGGTATTTCTCAGGACATATATCACCTCGGTGCGCAAGCGACCCGTGGCCTCCCGCTCCTGAGCAAGCAGAATCCCGCCCTGCTGCCAGAGCAAAGACAAAACCACCCCCTCAGCATCCTGCCAGCGCTGCCAAGGAGATGATTAAACACACACGACTTGCTGAGTCCAGGGAGGAGCTCATAACCGGGGCACAGCAATCTGAACCGTGGCCTTCACAGAGGTGAACCTGACCTCCCTCAGTGCAGTGCTATGCAGAGGGCAGCAGGGAAAGATGGACCAGGGACTGGTCAGACAGGTTTCCACAGCATCAATGGTACTTTTTTTGACAGCTCTATTTTCAAAATATGTGTATCCACAAACACACCATAATGGAGGTGAGAGGGCAGGGATCTCTCTCGGAGAGGGATATTGCAGGGACTAAAGTGTGAGTAGGCTCCTTATAAACAGGGAAAGCCAGAGGAGCTGCTCCCAGCCAAGGGCAAAAGACCTTAAAGGCTGCTGCTAAAACTTCCATGTCCACTTGGGAAGCAAGAGCCTAGCTACAAGATAAACTGGAGGGCCAGCATGTTCCTCATTAAAATCCACCTGGCTGCTGTTCGATAGTGTCTTGTTCTTGTTAAATCCACAACTGTGATTAAATTGTTTGCCAAGCTCTTGAGAAGCAACTGAAATTCTTAGAAATGCTCTGAAGAAAACAACAACAATAACTGTGATATGGCTGTTTCCGTTTTCCAAAGGTAACATGCAGATCTTTATCCACCAGCAGGTGGGTTCCAGGCTGTCCTGGTTTGAGCTACACAGAACCAATTCTCTGTTCAGTAATTTTACTTTGCAGCTAAGCCTCTTCTAACTAACTGAACTCTCTGAAACTCTCTGAAATTAACAGCATATTGTTCAGAAATTGTTTGCTCTCAGAGTGATAATACCTATGCTTATAGTTGCTACCAAGGCATGGTATGCAGAGAGGCTCTTGCTTATACTTATTGCTATAACAGCCAAGGCCAACCAACTTTGTTATTTGCCCCGTTGGAGTGTCAGAAGCGGAAAAGCGTAGAGGGGTCACACCTGCGGGCAGAAGCGGACAGGACGGGTGACCCAAAACTGACCAACAGGGTATTCCATCCCCTCTGCCTCATGCTCAGTATAAAAGCTGAGGGATCAAAGGGTGATTGCTCTTTTTTCAACAGCCAGCATCCAAGGAGGACTCTGTCTGTTTGTCTGCCTCTGTTCCCGACCTGTGCTTTCCTGAATCCAGATCTGGAATCCAGTTCCCATCCATCACTGAGTCCAGTCTGGGACTTTCCCAGTGCCTGCTGGTGACATGATCGTCATCCTGGAACCTTGATGTGGTTTTGTATATATTGTATATATTTCATTATTTTATTTTAATTATTTTTTAATCAATATTTCATTAAAGTAGTTAAGGGTTGTTTTTTTTCTAAACTCATAAGTCTCTTCCTCTCTCTCCCTCCTCCCCTTGGAGAGAGTGGTCATGGAGAGCATCTGCCGTTCGTCTCAGTGGCCAGTCCGGCCCAAACCACAACATAGGCTAAAACCTATGATATTAGCTCTTTAGAAAGGAAGCTGTACATGGCTTGGACCCCACTCCTTCCCAAACAGAGAGGTGGGAAAGGCAGGAACATAGTTTCCATCTTCTATTCTTCAACTAATATATCTCCAGACCTCGCTGAATTTCAAAGGAACTCAGTATTCATGGTGGAGAATGGTCCTCTGAAACATACTGCATGGACCTCTCAGAGAGTTAATCCTCTGTCCTCTCGTAATTTCTTAACAGCTATATGAAGTGTTAGAAGTGAGGAGTAATATATACATTGAAGATAGCTGAGCTCTGTTTTTCTCCAAACATTGTTCGTAGCAAAACTACAAGATGTTCCTGGTATTGCCTGGAAATCTACTTATGTTACATCCTTAAACATACTTCCCTTTATTCCAGAGGGCCTTCTTGAGTTTGCATAGTGAAAATGGAAAAAAATTAAATTCTGTATTTCTTTAACATTGAGAACATGGGAAATAAATAACCTTGGGCTTTCCAAGAAGAGGAGATGTAAGAGTGATGTAAGAGCAAACTAAGTGCAGCTGACTTACCTGGGTTCAGAAGTATGGTCCAAACCAATAAGAGAGCCTCTTGCATAAAATGAAAAGGTCAGGAGTATAAAGATGTGATCTCGACGGGGAAGAGAGCCAAGAAAACAGTTTGCTATTTAAATAGCTGATTAAACAAAATATAACTAGGGCTAACTTGGCCCCTTTCCCAGAGTTCATAAACCCACACAAGGAATCTCCTCTGGGGGCAGTACAGCCTGACGTGTGCCTTACTTAAATCAGGTCATTTAAATACCTGACCTTTTTTAGTGTCCACTTCTGCTTGTTCATACACCCACATCTCTTTCTGAAGCTAACCTTTTATATTGCTGCCTGCCAGCTTGTGTCGTGTCTTCCCCACCTTTAGACATAGTGGAAGCCAAATTAAATAAACCAGAACTACAACAGAATGAGAAGTTGCAGGAAACCCTTTGCTGCATTTTTATTTCCTGGGTCCCATGTGCTGAGCAACAGCCTGCCTTGCATGGCCTTGAAGGATTGGGTGAGCCCAGCTCCCTATAGATTGAAAATAGCAAACTGTAAAAGACAAAGCTATGCACAAAACTAATCCACGTAGGTATTTTCCCTGTTATCATCAAGTTCTCAAGTATACAAAAGACTCATGTTGTGCAACTTCAGCAGCCTGATGTGCTCTCTGCTGGACTGGTACCAGTACCCCACTGCTCCACTAAGCCCGAGGAACAGATTTTTAGCAGCAAAATAAATCACTTATCCACAAGCCCACCGTCACCTGTTTCACAGCTTCCAGACATGTGGCTTATATTAATATTAGACCATTGCTCAGGTAGACTTGGCTTTCCATTTCAATACTGACCATATGGATGTGTGGTCCATATGGTATGGAGCACAGGCAATCCCTCCTTTAAAAAGAAAAATTTGCATTGGAAAAGAACCTGTGGACTCATAACTGTGAATGCCAAGAGAAAGAATAGGGGAAGAGTGGGATGGAGAGGCTGTAACTGCTTTTCTCTCTGTCTATAAAACTAAGGTCTGATTCAAAACCCTTGAAGTCAACAGGAGTCTTTGCATTGCCTACAGGACGCTTTGGATCACAATTTGATTTGGGAAGAAGGGGGCGAATTGCAGCTATCAAGAGCTTTCATTAAAGTGAAACAATGACTCGAGCACAAGAGCTAGCGTTAATGAAAGGACAAATTATGATGCACTGCTCAGGGAGACATGTATGCTTATCCTGCATGATGTGTTGTGCAGGAGGCACCTCCTTTCCACCTTGTTTGGATGCTCTTGCTTCATTCTGATTCCTGTCAAAGTATATTTGCAGGGGAATAATATAAATTCAGAAAGTGACCTCCCAGCTGTACATGTGGAAAATATATCCATCAAGTAAGTCCAAAAGCTAGTCAAATATCATCTCCCAGTTATTTACAATGCTGCAAATATTGATTAAAATTTATATAATGATACTGATTTTAGTCTGAATTGATACTCCACATATTCTGCACACATGGCTGTTTTTACACTCTTTGGCAGAATGCTGTTGTCAAACACTTTCAGAAGAACAGGGTGAGCACAGTCCTAAACAAACAGACCAATTCCAACAGTGTCGAATGAGGTTGATGGAGAGGAGCTTGTGGCTGTTGTATCAGATGCCCTGGGAAATGTTTCAGGAGTCTTTATTATCCCCATTACAGTAGGCAGCACAGATGGATTTGTGAAATGGAAAGCCATGAACAAAATGCACATAAATATTGTGGAGCTGCTCAAGGTCAAGCAATATCTAACAGCAGTCGTACCAGGCCTGCTGGATTTACCATTTACATCCCTCCTGTATGAAATTCCTTTAAATTGTATCTGTTGAATGTTTGGACCTACAGCATTCTCCTGGAGAAACTGGCTGGTCATGGCTTGGACAGGTGGATTCTTCGCTGGGCAAAAAACTGGCTGGATGGCCAGACCCAAAGAGTGGTGGTAAATGGAGTTAAATTCAGCTGGCAGTTGGTGAAAAGTGGGTTCCCCATGGCTCAGTATTGGGGCCAGTTCTGTTTAATATCTTTATCAATGACCTGGATGAGGGGATTGAGTGTATCCTCACTCTGTTTGCAGACGACTCCAAGTTGGGTGGAAGTCTTGATCTGCTTGAGGGCAGGATGGGTCTACAGAGGGATCTAGACAAGCTGGATCGATGGGCTGAGGCCAATGGTATGAGGTTCAACAAGGCCAAGTGCCGGGTCCTGCACTAGGGTCACAACAACCCCATGCAACGCTACAGGCTTGGGCCAAGAAGGCCAATAGCATCCTGGCCTGTGTCAGGAATAGCGTAGCGAGCAGGACTGGGGAAGTGATTGTCCCCCTGTACTCAGCACTGGCCACAGTGAGGCCACACCTCAAATACCGTGTTCAGTTTTGGGTCCTTCATGACAAGAAAGACATTGAGATTCTGGAGCATGTCCAGAGAAGGGCAACAAAGCTGGTGAAGGGTCTAGAGCACAAATCTTATGAGGAGTGCCTGAGGGAACTAAGATTGTTTAGCGTGGCGATAAGGAGGCTAAGGGGAGACCTTATCGCTCTCTGCAACTACCTGGAAAGAGGTTGCAGCAAGGTGTGTGTCGGTCTCTTCTCTCAAGTAACAAGTTATAGGACAAAAGGAAATGGCCTCAAGTTGCACCAGGGGTGGGTTAGGATGGATATCAGGTAAAATTTCTTCACTGAAAGGATTATCAAACATTGTAACAGGCTGCCCAGGGAAGTGGTTGAATCACCATCCCTGAAGATATTTAAAAGAGGGGTAGATGTGGTGCTTAGGGACATGGTTTAGCGGTGATTTTGGCAGTGCTAGATTAATGGTTGGATTTGATGATCTTAAAGGTCCCTTCCAACCTAGAAAATTCCATGATTTTATGACTAGAATGCTCACATGAAAACTGACCCTCCTGGCTGGTAGTTTCACATTCATTTAGTCTTCCTTTCAAAGAATTATGGCCCCAAACTGGAAAGGGCAGAAGAAGGCTACTTGGAGATTTCAGCCCATTAGTTTAAAGGTAAAGAGCAAGATGAATGGAAAGTCCATTTCAGTGTCTAGCTGGGGGAACCTAGGGGTGCCTTAGGACCTGTGAGCTGGCAACGTCATTTGCCAAAATTATTTGTAATTCTATCCTTCTGCAATAAAAAGGTGGACTTCACCCTTCAACACCAAGAGCACAGAGAATAGCATGACTGCCTCTCAGCTTCAACCTTTTAGCTGCCTGCCCTGATTCTCAGCTTACAAAGCTCTCTTCTTGCACTCTTGCTCACTGTATAGTCCTACTGCTTATCTCCTCATGAGTCTTAGTCACAACACTCAAGGCTGCTGGATGGAGATTATGTGATTCAGAAGGAAAATATGCTCAGAAAAATAGGTGGACTCACCCTTGCCTGAGGGCAAGGAAGGCACATCCTCCTGTCTGAGTAGCTCAACACACCATGCTGTGATATAAACCTGCTTGCTCACCACCACCCAAGATCAGAGACTCCAGACATAAGCACCTGGCAGAAAAGAAACTAAGTAGTGCATAAAAGCTAATTGATCAACTGTTTAGAAGGCTTAAGCTCTTTTAAGGGATAAAAACATATGTACTTTCCCTGACATCAAGGTGCTGGTACTGTATGCTGTCTGCAACACTCGGAGCGTGCATCTGCAAAGGCCCAGAGATGCTTTATTGCTGCATCAGGCTGCACTGATGCCTGGCACAACCAGGATGTTTGGTCAAGTCA